>NC_143155.1:14206020-14506020 GCF_041381405.1 Jatropha curcas
CATTTTGTTATGCTTTGTGCATTTTGTTTAGGCATTGTGCCAAAGAATTGATTGTTTTAGGCATTTTGCCAAAAAGTTTTGATTGGACTTATTTGTGTGCCAGAAAAATGTTGATTGGACTTATTTGTTTGCCAAAAAATGAATTAAGGCTTTTAGCCAAAACATTTTGTGATTTAGGCAATTTAATTGCCAAAAAATTGATTTTAAAGGCTTTTAGCCAAAATGTGTTGATTTGAAAGCTTTTAGCAAAAAGTGCCGATTTAGGCAAGATGTTGCCAAAATTGATTGATGATTTATTTAGGCGACTGTCGCCAAAATTGAATGATTTAAGGCTTTAAAGCCAAAAAGATTGATTTAGTTTTAAGGCATTTTGCCAAAACTTTGATTTAAGCGTTTTATTGCTAAAAAATAACTGATCTTACTTATTGGCAATTTGTTTACCAAAAGTAATTAATCAAACTGCAATGTAGGCAATTTAATGCCAAAAGAACGTGAATAATTTAGGCTACTTAGTCACAATTATTGATGAACTGGACTTAAGCCGAAAATTGTTCGAAATAAAGGCAATCATACCATAGCCATTGATAGACTAGATATTTTAAGCCAATATTGTCGGATTTAGGTTTTAATACCACGATTATTAATTAACCGGGCATTTAGCTTAATCATACTTTAATTGAGGCAATTTACTTGCCTATATGATGACATGAATGCATTTATGCAGTTGTAGAATTAAAAGGAGTAGAAGAGAAGCATGCATGAAGTGCTAAAATTAAATAGGCAGAGTTTTGTTTACGTACCTGATTTAATCGTCGACCGCTTCTTAACTCCAGGTTAAGCTCCTCGTTAAGGGAATTAATTTTAATTTAATTTTAAGTGACCAAGTATCACAACAATAAAATAAAATTAAAATTAAAAAATGCAAGAAAGCAGTAAAGAATCGCAAAGAGCGTAGGGAGAAGGAGCGTCCGTCAACACAGACTGAGTGCCTCAAAACGGAGCCCCAGAGCCGTCTTTTATAGAGAAAAAATGCACCCCGGGCGCGCCTGCCCGCCCTCGAGGGCGGGCATGCGCGCCTGGGCTGGGCGGGCGTGCCCGCCTGGTCTGGGCGGGCATGTCCGCCCAGGTTGGGCGGGCGTGCCCACCTTTGCAGGGCGGGTGCGTCCGTCCTTGAGGGTGGGCATGCCCACCCCCGCGGGCGGACATGCGTGCCTTTTTTTTCTTTCCGGAGGCTTTTTCGGGAGTCCCGGACTTCCAAAAAATATTCCGAGACCAGTTTCGTGATCTTCATAATTTTTCGGACATTTCAAGTACCATATTGGCACACTTCCGGTGAACTTTTTGAATGACCTCTGGTCCGACCGGGCTGTTTGCAGTCCGAAAGAATTGGCTCTTTGAGCCTCAAAATTTAGGTATTCACACGGCCGAGTACCAAAAGGAATCCCAGAAATCAATGAAAAGTCAATTGGGGTCATCGTCATCTCGCCCCAAGAGAAGTGGAAAGTGTTGGTGGTGTCCCACCATCTCTCAGCCAACGCGCCCAGTAAACTCTTGTAATTCTGCCTACCCAGCTCGAGATTTCTTAAGAAGTCCAGGTGAGAGGGGCCAATGATGGCTCCGACCGGGTTATTAGGATCAAGTATGTCAAATGGGATCTCAGCAATAGAGGACTCGCCCACGTCCAGCCTAATGTATGCATCCTAAAAGGTAAAACAGTTTAAGGTTATCCTTTGGTTCCTAACTAAAAGATATCCTAATCCTCTCCCAGCATGCATACTAATAAAAGTGGTAAGATTCAATCACAATTTGGCCTAAGGCCCAAAAAATCACGATTTGGCCTAAGGCCCAAAAATCACGATGTGGCCTAAGGCCCAAAAAATCACGATTTGGCCTAAGGCCCGAAAAAAATCACAATTTGGCCTAAGGCCCAAAAATCATAATTTGGCCTAAGGCCCAAAAATCACGGTTTGGCCTAAGGCCCAAAAAAATCACAATTTGGCCTAAGGCCCAAAAATCATAATTTGGCCTAAGGCCCAAAAAATTCACACTTGGCCTGAGGCCCAAAAGTACAGAAGCAAAGGGAGCTTACCTGGGCGAAGATGCCGGTCATGGAAGCGTGAGTGTCAGCGTCCGCCGCAAGATTGACATCGTCCACAGAAATTCCCAGAGACTCCAGAAAGTCCTCGTCGCTGCTATAGCTTGGGAAAGCCATGATGAGAAAGTTGAGAGAATTTGAGAGAGCTCTTTTGATTTGGAGAGTGAAGAATGAATGAAATGATGAGTTTTTGAGCTATTTATAAGCGAATAGCCAAGAGGCGGGTCCTTTTGACGCGTCTAACTTTCACCTACAAAATTTAGTTTTCAGACAACCACCGGCGCCCATAAAACATCTTTTATGGTTGCCGGTGGGGGGCAACTGTGAACACCTAAATTTTGAGGCTCAAAGAGCCAATTCTTTCGGACTGCAAACAGTCCGGTCGGACCGGAGGTCATCCAAAAAGTTCACCGAAAGTGTGCCAATATGGTACTTGAAATGTCCGAAAAATTACGAGGATCACGGAACTGGTCTCGGAATATTTTTCGGAAGTCCGGAACTCCCGGAAAAGCCTCCGGAACGGAAAAAAGGCACGCATGTCCGCCCGCGGGGGTGGGCATGCCCACCCTCAAGGACGGGCGCGCCCGCCCAGCCCAGGCGGGCACGCCCGCCCTCGAGGGCGGGCAGGCGCGCCCGGGGTGCGTTTTTTCCTATAAAAAGAGGCCCCGGGGCTCCATTTAGAACACACAGTCTGTGTTGACGGACCTCTCTTCTCCCTTTACGCTCTTTGCGATTCTTTTATCGCTTTCTGCATTCTTTATTTTATTTTATTTAGCTTTCATTTTTTTTCTTGCTTTATTAAGTGGCCATTAAAATTCCATTTTAATTAATATTTCCCTTAACGAGGAGCTTAACCTGGAGTTAAGAAGCGGTCGATGATTAAATCAGGTACATAAACTAAACTACGCCTATTTAATTTTAGCACTTCATGCATGCTTCTTTTCTACTCCTCTTAACTCTATAACTGCATGAATGCATCCATATCATCCACTAGGCAAATAAATTGCCTCAATCAAATAAAGATTAAGCTTAAATGCCCGATTAATTAATAATCGTGGTATTAAAGCTTAAATCTGACATTATTGGCTAAAGAAGCCTAGTTAATCAATAACTATGGTGAAATTGCCTTTATTTCGAACAGTTCTTGGCCTAAGTCCAGTTAATCAATGATTGTGATTAAAAGGTCCTACTTAAACACGTTTTTTATGGCAATAAATTGCCTATATTTCAATTTTAATTAATCACTTTAGGCAAACAAATCGCTTATAAGTGAAAAGTTAATCTTTTATAGCGACAAATCGCTTAAATCAATAATTTGGATAAAAGCCTTTAAATAATCACTTTAAGCAAATAAATTGCTTATAAGTGAAAATTAATCTCTTTTATAGCGACAAATCGCTTAAATCAATTTCTTTTGGCTAAAAGCCTTAAATCAACCTTTGGCAACAATTGCCTAAATCAATTCATTTTGGCTAAAAAGCCTTAAATCATTCAATTTTGGCGACAATCACCTAAACAATCAATCTTTTGGCAATAATAAGCCCAATTAATCTTTGGCAAGCAAATAAGCACAACTTATCTTTTGGCAAGAATAAGCCCAAATCCTTTCTTTTGGCAAAAAGCCTCAAATCAACATTTTGGCACCAAGTGCCTGAAACAATCAATTCTTTGGCAAAATGCCTAAACAAAAATGCACAAAGCATACACACACTCATGCATAAGCATCCCATCTAAAGCCCTTTAGAAGAGGCCTATCGAACTACGTTGACTTTGATCTTTCATTCAAACGGAAGTACGTAGGCACGTTCGGGATTTAACCCCGAGCGGCAAGTCGCAATCATTCAAACTCACTTAAACATTCCATTGGTCCAATCATCTTGCAAAGCATTCATTTTTGGTTAGTTTCATCAGCATGACATAGTCTCGGGATCCACCTCAGGTTCGCAGATTATGCCTTAGACATTGGGATAATTAATCTAGTAACTAGGTTAATTAAAATTTGAGTCATTTAGGGTTTTTCCTAGTTTACCCTAAAACAATTAAACAAGGTGGCGACTCATACATTCACGTGCATTTCTTCCCTTAGTCACATGCATTCATATGCCTATGATATTTTGGGGAGGGGTTCACAGGCATTTTTGCTAAAGAATTGATTTAAGCGATTTGTCGCTAAAATGGTTAATCTAATTTATAGGCAATTTGTTTGCCAAAAAATTGATTAATTGAATTGCAATGTAGGCAATTGATTGCCAAGAAAAAACGTGTTTAATGAAGGCTATTTAGCCACAATTATTGATTAATTGGACTTAAGCCGGATTTGTTCGAAATAAAGGCAATTCCACCATAGTTATTGATTAACTAGGCTTTTAAGCCAATATTGTCGGGTTTAGACTTTAATATCACGATTATTTATTAACCGGGCATTTAGCCTAAATTTATTTAATTGAGGCAGTTTATCTGCCTAAAGATATCATGAATGCATTTATGCAGTTATAGAATTATTAGGAGTAGAAGAGAAGAATGTATGATATGCTAAAATTAAATAGGTAGAGTTTTAGTTCATGTACCTGATTTAATCGGCGGCCACTTCTTAACTCCAGGTTAAGCTCCTCGTTAAGGTAACATTAATTAATTTGATTTTAAATGACCAAATAACAAAACAAGAAAAATAATAAAGCTGAATAAAAATGCAAAAATGCAGTAAAGAATCGCAAAGAGCGTGAGGGAGAAGGAGCGTCCGTCAACACAGACTGAGTGAGGAAAACAGAAGGCCCGGGGCTGCTTTTATAGGCAAAAATGGACTGTTTCGGCGGCCAGGTCGCCGTAGCTCGGCGGCCCGCTCCGGCGGTTCTACTGATTTTTTCGCTCCGGAGGCTTTTCCGGGAGTTTCGGACCTCCAAAAAATATTCTGGGACCAGTTCCGTGATCCTCGCGACATCCCGGACGTTTTAAGTACCATATTGGCATACTTTTGGTGAACTTCCAAAATGGCCTCGGGTCCGGCCGGACTGTCTGCAGTCCGAGAAAAACAGGCTTTGTGAGCCTCAAAAAAAAAATGGGGATTCACAGGCGACTGCAACCGCTGTCGCCGGCGGCAGCCACCGGCAGTAGCAGCTACCGCCGCCTTTAAGGGCGGCCGACACCGCCGCGGCCGGGAAAACTGGTTTTTTGAGCCTCAAAATTTGAGTATTCACAGAAATTCAGAGGTATTTGCCTGGAGCTACGTGGACATGCCAAGAATCGACAGATCAATAGCAGAGCACTTGTGAATACTCAAATTTTGAGGCTCAAAGAGCCATTTTTCCGGACTGCAAACAGTCCGGTCGGACCGGAGGTCATTTAAAAAGTTCACCGGAAGTGTGCCAATATGGTACTTGAAATGTCCGAAAAATTATGAGGATCAAGGAACTGGTCTCGAAATATTTTTTGGAGGTCCGGAACTCCCGAAAAAGCCTCCGGAACGAAAAAAAGAAAAGGGGAAAAGGCACACGTGCCCGCCCGCGGGGGTGGGCATGCCCGCCCAGCATGGCGGGCGTGCCCGCCCAGACCAGGCGGGCAGGGGCGCCCGGGATCACGTTTTTTCCTATAAAAAACGGCTCTGGGGCTCCGTTTTGAGACACTCAGTCTGTGTTAACGGACGCTCCTTCTCCCTACGCTCTTTGCGATTCTTTACTGCTTTCTTGCATTTTTTAATTTTAGTTTTATTTTATTGTTGTGATACTTGGTCACTTAAAATTAAATTAAAATTAATTCCCTTAACGAGGAGCTTAACCTGGAGTTAAGAAGCGGTCGACGATTAAATCAGGTACATGAACTGAACTCTGCCTATTTAATTTTAGCACTTCATGCATGCTTCTTTTCTACTCCTAATAATTCTACAACTGCATAAATGCATCCATGCCATCATTAGGCAAACAAATTGCCTCAATTAAATAAATTTAGGCTAAATGCCCGATTAATTAATAATCGCGGTATTAAGGCCTAAATCCGACAATATTGGCTCAAAACACCTAGTTAATTAATAGCTATGGTGTAATCGCCTTTATTTCAAACAAATCCTGCTTAAGTCCAATTAATTAATAATTGTGGCTAAAAGCCTTAATTGATCACGTTTTGGCAACAAGTTGCCTACAATTAAATCGATCTTTTGGCAAAATGCCTTAAAATTAATCAACTTATTTTGGCAAAAAGCCTTAAATCAATCATTTCGGCGACAATCCCAATCAACATCATTTTGGCAATCAAATTGCCTAAATCACTCTTTTGGGCTAAAAGCCTTAAAATCAATCATTTTGGCGACAATCGTCTAAAATTAATCATTTTTGGCAACGATTGCCTAAATCAATCTTTTTGACTAAAAGCCATTAAAATCAACATTTTGGCATCAAATGCCTAAAAATCAATCAATTCTTTGGCAAAATGCCTAAACAAAATGCACAAAGCATACACACACTCATGCATAAAGCATCCTCATTCAAAGCCCTCTAAAAGAGGCCTATCGAACTACGTTGACTTTGATCTTCCATTCAATCGGAAGTACGTAGGCACGTTTGGGATTTAACCCCGGGCGGCAAGTCAAAATCACATAAACATTTTTCATTGGTCCCAATTACATCATCTTTCACCCTGCAAAGCATTCATCTTTGGTTAGTTCATCAGCATGACATAGTCTCGGGATCCATCTCGGGTTTGCAAACCATGCCTTAAACATTGGGATAATTAGCCTAGACTTAGGTTAATTAAAATTGGAGTCACTTAGGGTTTTTTCCTAGTTTACCCTAAAATAATTAAACAAGGTGGCGACTCATACATTCACGTGCATTTCTTCCTTTAGTCATATGCATTCACTATGCTATGATATTCGGGGTAGGGGTTCATAGTTTGGCGACTTCACTGGGGACTATTAATTATGTAATCTTTTTGCATAAAAGTGGACTACAATTGTTGAATAAACTAACCTGCCCTTCTTTAGGGCATTACTTTACTATGCTTTGTTTTGCAGGGTACCTTGACATAAATCGAGTGTTCTTTCTTTAAGAATACTTGATGAGAGGAAATTTGAACTTAAGTGACAAATTTGATTAAGACATTTAAATTTGTTGATCTATTTGCACGATTGAGAATCTTTTTCTCCATTGCATAAAAAAAATGAATTTCAAATGAATTTCTTCTCTCTCTGTTCAAACTTCTGAGTCTGGATAGCAAGTAGCGCTGATCGGCAGGTCTCTTTGATTATGTCGACGGACAGCCAAAGCGTCCTCCCTGTTACCGCAAACCGCCCCTAATCCTTTTGGGGGTGGCCCATGGGTATGCGTACCGCTGGACCCACGTGAAACTCTTTGTTTCACATGTGGTTAGGTATATCCATACTCAAGGTTCAAGGGTCCCTTATAAACCGATTCTCTATTTGAGTCATAGCCTAGAGAACCTACCCTTTAGGACTGTATGCACCCAATGATGTGAATCATATTCATTAAATGGTTTATGGCGTGTTGTTATGCGCATTCACGACATATCATAGACATGGGGTAAACGCAAAGAGGACGGAAAACACTCTTTCACCATTAGTCATGCACAGTTGGACAAGGAGTCAACCTACCTCATACACCAAACACTATACCTAATCCAACTACCCTTGTACTTTCAGGTGCCCATGATCCAAGTGCCCACATCAGTGCCAGCCACACCTACAGTACTATCACTAGCTTCACCAGCTTCACCAGCTACACCAGCTTCACCTACAACTTCAACAGCTTTACCTGCATCAATGGCATCACTTGCTGATATCCAAACCCTCATCGAACAACTAGAGGCCAGAATGAATGAGGCATTGGCCGCCCAAAGAACCGCCTTGATAGCTGAATTAGGCAATGGTAATGGAAACGGGGCTTCAGCCGGAGGAAGTGGACCTACTACTTCTAATCAGGGACCTGCTGCTGAACCAACAAACCCTGTCCTTAACCTGGATGGCGTACCTTCCAAAACTGCTTCTGAGACGGAAGCTCAGAAAACAAGAAAAAAACTGGAAACCACCAAACAGAAAAACAATGAACCCTTTCCCTCGTTCCTTACGAGGAAAAGGATCAAGGTCGCCCAAATGATCAACCGGCCTTCTGAGCAAGAACAGGTAGACATAATCATAAAGAACTTGCAGCCTGTCTACCAACAACAATTACAAACCCAATACTTACCGACCTTCCAGTCGCTCATTGCCGCTGCTACAAAGGTAGAGGATTTAATTCAAATGGGGCAACTGAAAGATGACTCAGGAACCTCCAAATACAAGAAGCCTAGCCAATCTGGCAACGTCCGTGAAGTGGCAAACATCACCCCCACAAATCCTTTACGTGGGGGCAATATGAGAAATGGCAGTCGGTCAAGAAGGACATATACTGATCTCGGGATGCCAATCCTTTTGGTTTTCCGAGAGGCTGTCAAGGCCAACTACATCAAGCCCTTGGAAGCAAGGCCGCCACCCAACCCTTTACCAAGAAACTACAAGGCAGATGAATATTGCGAGTATCATCAGGGATACGGGCACAAGACCGAAGCCTGCTGGACACTCAAAAACCGCATCCAGGACCTAGTAGACAATGGCTCGATCATTCCGAGGAGTAAGCCTAACATTAGCACTAATCCTTTGCCAAATCATGGGATAAATGCTATTATAACTGAGCAGGAACCAATCGATCCTTTCAAACTGTTCCTTGAAATGAACAACATCTGTGTCTTGGATTTGAATGACCTGAGCGAAGAAGTCGATGCCATTACCAGGAGCGGGAGGCAGTACGAACCGTTGGTCTTGGACAAAATTCAAAATAAACCCTACCAGAGGGCAGAGGAGCCAAAGGAGGACCCGGTGCTGTCACAATTAAAAAAGACACAAGCTAGGGTGTCAATCTGGGAACTTTTGGCATCATCCTTTCCTCATCGCCAAGCTCTTTGCAAGGCTTTGAGTCAACTTCAGATGCCTGTGGAAGTTAGCCCTGAAGTGCTAGTATCCACCCTCACCCAATCATCTAAAACACGAAGCATCGGTTTCTCTGATGACGATTTGCCCAAGGAGGGAGGCAGTCATAACAATGCTCTTTATGTCACTGTTTAGACTCGAGACAAAACCGTGCCCATGGTTCTCATTGATAATGGGTCGGCGCTGAACGTCTGCCCACTGAGAGTAGCCAGCTGTCTAGGGTTGGAGGAAACTGACTTCACTCCCTCGGACCAGATAGTGAAGGCCTATGACAGCACCCGGAGGGAAGTATTGGGGGTTGCCACGCTGAAGCTAACAGTTGGGCCAGCTGTGATGGAAGTCCCTTTCCAGGTAATTGATGTACCGACTAGCTTCAACCTACTTCTGGGCCGACCATGGATACACCACACTAAGGAATTACCCTCGTCCTTGCACCAAAAGGTCAAGTTTCCATATGAGGACAAAGTTATCACCATTCAGGGGGATGACTACAATCAGCTCAAAAAGCCAAAGGGCTAGCCTCTCTTTGAGGTCAACCCTGAGACTGCCAACCTACCCCTCTCGGGATTTCAATATGATACTGTGCAGTTCATAAAAGGAAAGACTGCAAACTCTCGAATTCTCTTTGATTTCGGGACGGTGCAAATAAATTGCATAGTACCCTTGATGCTTAAGATGTCCTATCTGCCAGGAATGGTTATGGCCAGATCTGGGAAAACATATCCTGCACTACAAGCTTGGGAATGCCCGGTGAATGAAGGGACTTATGGACTGGGTTATGAGCCCACTGACGAAGAGCGTGCTGAGAAAACCCGAAGAGGAAGGAAGAAAAGTATACAGATGCGGCCTTACCTATTGACTCTGAACAGCTACTTCTGCAAACCTGGAGAAGCAGTTCCTTACTGTGGCTTCCGGGAGCCCTTTTGCTGCCCAACCGTTAAGAAGATGCTGCCTGGGATAGAAATATTCTTGGATGTTTGGGGCAACAAGCCCGAGGTAGTAACCGAGCTGGAGCCAGAAGACTTCATGTAGCCTGTGAATACTCAAATTTTGACCTTGCTACAGTAAATTTGACTTTTCTACAGTATCAACGTCGGACTGCAAACAGTCCGGCCGGACCGAAGGCCATTTTGGACATTTACTGGAAGTATGCCAATATGGTACTTAAAACGTCCGGAATATCGCGAGGATCGCGGAACAGGTCCCGGAATGTTTTTTGGAGGTCCGAAACTCTCGAAAGCTCCTTCGGAGTGAAAGGCCCGAAAGGCCGCCGCCGGCCTCTGTCAGCATCGGCCGCCGGGCCCAGGCGGCACCTGCCGCCCCACCGCCTGGGCGGCAGCTGCCGCCCAGCACGGGCGGCAGGTGCCGCCCTGCCTAGGCGGCACCTGCCGCCCTGGACCCGAAAATGGCCTATAAATAGACCATTTTCAGCCTATTTTTGACACCCCTGTCTGTGTTGACGGACGAATCCTTCTCCCTCTCATGCTCCTTGCATTTTCTTTACCGCTTTTTGCATTTAATTTAATTTTTATTGCATTTTTATTATGATATTTGGACATTAAAATTAAACAAATTAAAATTAATTAATATTTCCTAAGCGAGGAGCTTAATCTGGAGTTAAGAAGCGGTCGTCGATTAAATCAGGTATGTAAACAAAACTCTGCCTATTTAATTTTAGCACTTCATGCATATTTCTCTTCTACTCTTAATAATTCTACAATTGCATAAATGCATCCACGTCATTATTTTTTGGCAAATAAACTGTCTTAATTAAACACGATTAAGCTTAAATGTCCGGTTAATTAATAACCGTGGTATTAAAGTTTAAATCCGACAATATTGGCTAAAAGAGCCTAGTTAATTAATAGCTACGGTTCAATTGCCTTATTTCGAATAAATCTGGCTTAAGTCCAATTAATCAATAATTGTGGCTAAAAGCCTTAATCAATCACGTTTCGACAATAAATTGTGATTAAGCTCGAACGCCCGATTAATTGATAATCGTGGCATTAAAGCCTAAATCGCACATTTTGGCAAACTAATTGCCTAAAACAACACATTTTGGCCAAAGGCCTTAAAATCAACCATTTTAGCAACAAATCGCTTAAATTAATCAATCTTTTGGCCAAAGGCCTTAAAATCAACCATTTTGGCGAAAATCGCCTAAAATCAACATTTTTGGCAACAATTGCCTAAATCAAATCATTTTGGTTAAAAGCCATTAAAATCAACATTTTTGGCAACATGCCTAAAAATCAATCAATCTTTGGCAAAATGCCTAAACAAAATGCACAAAGCATATACACTCATGCACAAAGCATACACACTCATGCACAAAGCATACACACTCATGCACAAAGCATACACACTTATGCACAAAGCATACACACTCATGCATTAAGCATACACCTTCAAAGCCCTTTTAAAAAAGGCCTATCGAACTACGTTGACTTTGATCTTCCATTCAAACGGAAGTACGTAGGCACGTTCGGGATTTCACCCCGGGTGGCAAGTCGAAATCACTTAAACATTTCATTAATCCATCATTCACCCTGCAAAGCATTCATTCATCGGTTAGTTCATCAGCATGACATAGTCTCGGGATCCATCTCGGGTTCGTAGATTGTGCCTTAATCATTGGGATAATTAATCTAGTAACTAGGTTAATTAAAAATGGAGTCACTTAGGGTTTTTTCCTAGTTTACCCTAAAATAATTAAACAAGGTGGCGACTCACACACTCACGTGCATTTCTTCTCATTCATCATATGCATCACATGCCTATGTATTCGGGGGGAGGGGTTCACAGTTTGGCGACTTCACTGGGGACTTCATGTAATCATTTTGCATAAAAGTGGACTACAATTGTTGTGAAAACTAACCGGCCTTTCTTTAAGATATTATTTTATTATGCTTTGTTTTGCAGGGTACCCTAATACGAATCAAGTGTTCTTTCCTTAAGAATATTTGATAAATCCGAACTTAATTGAAAAATGTGATTAAGACATTAAAACTTGTTGATTTATTTGCACGATTGAGAATCCTTTTCTCCATTGCATAAAAAAATGAACTTCAAATGAATTTCTTCTCTTTCTGTTCAAACTTCTGAGTCTGGATAGCAAGTAGCGCTGATCGGCAGGTCTCTTTGATTATGTCGACGGACAGCCAAAGCATCCTCCCTGTTACCGCAAACCATCCCTAATCCTTTTGGGGGTGGCACATGGGTATGCGTACCGTTGGACCCACGCGAAACTCCTTGTTTCATATGTGGTTAGGTATATCCATACTTAAGGTTCAAGGGTCCCTTAATAAGCCGATTCTCTATTTGTGTCATAGCCTATAGAACCTATCCTTTAGGACTGTATGCACCTCGTAATATGAAGCATCTCATTAAAACAGATTATGATGTGTTGTTATGCGCATTCACGACATATCATAAACATTGGGTAAACACATGGAGAACACAAAAAAATATTTCCTTTGGTCATGCACAGTTGGACAAAGAGTCATTCTCTCTCATATCAGCTACCCTGATACTACTATACCCTTAAATCAGTTACCCTCATACTTACAGGTACCCCCTGTTCAAGTGACCACATTAGTGCCAGCCACACCTACAGTGCTATCACCGACCTCATCAACTTCAACTACACCAATGGCATCATTGTCTGACATCCAAAACCTCATTGAATAACTCAAGGCCAGAATGGAGGCCAGAATGGAGGCCAGAATGAATGAGGCATTGGCTGCCCAAAGGATTGCCTTGATAGCTGAATTGGGTAATGGTAATGGTAATGGAAATGGGGCTTCAGCTAGAGGGAGTGAACCTACTACTTCCAATCAGGGACCTGCTACTGAACCAATAAACCCCGCCCTGAACCTGGATGACATGCCCTCCAAAACTGCTTCTGAGCTGAAAGCTCAGAGAATGAGAGAAAAGCTAGAAACCACCAAACAGAAAAACAATGAACCCTTTCCCTCGTTCCTTACGAGGTGGAGAGCCAAGGCCGCCCAAATGATTAACCGACCTTCTGAGCAAGAACACAATACCTACCATCGTTCCAGTCGCTCATTGCCACTGCTACGAAGGTAGAAGATTTACTTCAAATGGGACAATTGAAAGAAGACCCAGGAACCTCGAAGTACAAGAAACCTAGCCAAACTGGCAAAGTCCACGAAGTGGCAAGCATTACCCCCCACGAATCCTTTACGTGTGGAAAATATGCAAAATAGCAGTCAATCGTCAAGAAGAACCTACACTGATCTCGGGATGCCAATCCTTTTGGTATTCCGAGAAGCTGTCAAAGCAAACTACATCAAACCCTTGTAAGCAAGGCCGCCACCCAACCCTTTACCAAGAAACTACCGAACCAATGAATACTGTGAATATTATCAGGGTCATGGGCACGAGACTGAAGCATGCTGGACGCTTAAGAACAGTATCCAAGACCTGGTAGACGACGGTTCAATCATCCCTAGAAGTAAACCAAACATTAGCACGAATCCCTTACCAAATCACGGGGTAAATGCTATTGTCTCTGACCAGGAATTGATCGATCCTTTCGAGCTATTCCTAGAAATGAATGACGTCTGTGTCCTGGACCTAAATGGCTTACCTGAAGAGCCCGAAACAGTAACTGAACTAGCAGTGGAAGACTTCACGCAACCCAGTCTCTTTGACAAAGTTGCAGTTATTACAGGAAATAATGGGAATCAAGACCTGTTGAGCATGATCAAGCCAAACGAAGGCCCTCTCACCAACTGGTACGCCGAGGAGGAGCGCGCTGCTGATAAACCCCCTCCCGAGTCAAACCTAGAGTCAAAATATGTGATCAAGTCCTGTATTGAGTCCGAGTCTGACCCCGAGTATGAAACCGAGTCAGAGTCTAGTTCCAGTCTTGAGTCGTCTGTGTCGGATTTTGAAAATCCAGATTTCGAATTCAATGTAACTTTTGAAGACGATTCTGTCATTATCAATAAAGGCTTGCAAATTATTGACTACCCCACATGTCTATCTTTCCAAGCATTTCCAAGCAAAAATAATGAAAAAGAAATAAACGAAATGAAAAATGATAAAGAAAAAATAATGATTGGCAAAGAAGAAAATGAACATACATACATTGCATCTGACTGTGTGAACAGGGAACAGGTCAGTGAATGCTTAAAGAAGTTTGTCGATTGCTTCATGTGGAAGGCAAGTGACATCACGGGAATTGACCCAGCAATAGTGGTGCATAAGATTCCAGTATACCCTGAGGCTAAGCCAGTGAAACAGAAGCTAAGAAGGCTTAAAACAGAATGGTCCTTGAAAATCGAGGAAGAGGTAGCCAAGCAACTGGAGAATAAGTTCATAGAACCCATTGCCTACCCGACATGGTTAGCAAATATCGTGCCGGTACCGAAGAAAGATGGCAAAGTCAGAATGTGTGTGGACTATCGGGATTTGAATAGAGCATGTCCGAAGGACGACTGCCCCCTGCCGCATATTGACTTGTTGGTAGACCGAATGGCGGGACACGAGATGGTCTCCTTGACCGATCTTGCTGTCGGGTACAACCAGATAATGATGCATGTTCCAGACAAAGAGAAAACGACATTCATCACGGAGTGGGGAACCTACTGCTACAGGGTCATGCCTTTTGGGCTCAAAAATGCCGGGGCAACCTATCAAAGAATGGCGACGACCATCTTCCATGACATGATTCACGAAGAAGTAGAAGTGTACGTGGACGATATGGTTGTTAAATCAAAAACAGCTGAAGAACATACAACAGCGCTTGAGAAGTTCTTCCTTAGACTTCGAAAGTACAATTTAAAACTCAACCCGGCAAAATGTCTGTTTGGAGCTACATCCGGAGTATTTCTGGGGCATATGGTCAGTCGGAAGGGCATAGAAATTGATCCTTCAAAAGCCAAAGCCGTTATGGAAATACCAGCACCGAGGACGGAAAAGGAAGTTCGGGGTTTCTTAGGAAGGCTACAGTACATCAGCCGGTTCATCAATCAATTGGCTGATACTTGTGGTCCGATCTTCAAATTACTCAGGAAAGGAGTAGCCGTAAAATGGAATGAGGATTGTCAGAAAGCTTTCGACCAAGTCAAGCAATATCTGTTATCCCCGCCAGTTTTACAGCCACCAAGGCTAGGAAAGCCTTTGCTGTTGTACCTATCAGTGACAGAAGAAGCGATGGGTGCAATGCTAGCTCAACAAGCAGAAGATACGAGGGTAGAAAATGCCGTGTATTACCTTAGCAAGAGGATGCTAGAATATGAGCTAAAATACAATAAGATAGAGAAGTTGTGTTTGGCTCTGGTATGGGCTTGTACAAAGCTACAGCACTACCTCTCGTCCTACACCACCTACGTCATTTCTGAATCGAACCCCTTGAAATTCCTTATGGAGAGGCCGGTTCTTGACTGTAAAATGGCTAAGTGGGTGTCGGTGCTCGCAGCTTATGATTTAAAATTTGTACAACAAAAGGCGGTGAAAGGCGGAGCCTTGGCTGATCAACTAGCAGAATTACCGGTCGAAGACCAAATGCCGGAGGTAGAATTTCCTGATGAAGACTTGGTGAACTTGGAAAGTGAAGTCTGGGAAATGTACTTCGATGGAGCTTCGAACTACCATGGAAATGGGGTTGGAGTCGTATTCAAAACTCCTTGTGGAGAATACATTCCAATCGCTGTCAAATTAGATTTCGACTGTACCAACAATGAAGCTGAGTACGAAGCTTGCATCAAGGGGTTGGAAGTGGCCCTGGAGAAAGAAATAAAAATCCTTAGGGTTTTTGGAGATTCCAATCTGATAGTCTCTCAAGCTCTAAGAAAATGGAAAATTAAAGAAGAGCGTTTGGTTCCTTACCTACGACGCTTGGACGAATTGGCTCAGCAATTTGAGGATTTATCCTTCCATTACTTGCCACGATCCAAAAATCAGTTTGCAGATGCTCTAGCTACTCTAGCCTCCATGGTCAATATAGAAGGAGATTGAGTCATTCGACCTTTGACAGTGCGGCTGCAGAAGCAGCCAGCACATATCATGAATTTGGTCGATGACAAGCCCTGGTATTGGGATATACAGAATTATCTTCAGAATGAAGCCTACCCGGAGGGATCTACCAAAACTGATCAACGGACATTGAGACAGTTAGCATCCGGATATTTCCTCACTGAGGGAGTTTTGTATAAGAGAAGTTGGAGCGGCCTGCACCTAAGGTGCATTGATGAGGAAGAAGCTCAAACCATCATGGATTCCTTACACAATGGGGAGTCTGGTCCACACATGCACGGGATAGCCTTGGCTCAAAAAATCGCGAACTTGGGTTATTACTAGTCGACAATGAATTCAGATTGCGCGAGGCACGCGCAGAAGTGCCACGAATGTCAAGTTTTTGCTAAGTCACAAAGACAGCCTCCGGTCAATCTGAATCCCATTACTTCACCATGGCCTTTCGCAACTTGGGGCATAGATGTGATCGGAAAAAAATCCACCCGAAGGCCTCTAACGGCCATCAATTCATCCTGGTTGCTGTAGATTATTTCACTAAGTGGATCGAGGCAGCCTCTTATTCAGTTTTAAATGCCAAGAAGGCAGCACAGTTTGTCCGTACTAACATCCTTTGTCGGTACGGAACACCATTCGAGATCATCACGGATAATGGGCCTCACTTTCAGAGTGAATTTTCTAAATTGTTGAAAGAAACAAGAATCCAACATCATAAGTCCTCACCCTATCGTCCACAAACAAACGGGGCTGTAGAAGCTGCAAATAAGGCTATAAAAGTCATTTTGCAGAAGACGGTTAAAAAGCACAAAGCTTGGCACGAACAGTTACCGAATGCCCTATGGGGATATAGGACTTCAATTAGAACGCCCACCGGAGCAACTCCGTATTCTTTGATATATGGCATGGAAGCAGTGTTGCCTATTGAGCTGGAAGTTCAGTCGGCAAGGATTATCCAGGAAAGCCAGATCAACGAAGCAAACTGGGCTAAGAATTATCACTTGCAACTCTTGAGTATGGACGAAAAGCGACTGCAAGCAATCCATCAAACTCAAGTCTACCAGCGAAGAATGGCACGACATTTTAATAAGAAGGTCAAAGACCGGAAGCTGGAAGAAGGTTGTTTGGTCCTGAAGGAGATTAGACAGCCAATCATAGACCCACGTGGGAAGTTCCGTCCTCATTGGGCTGGACCCTATGTATTGAAGAAAGTATTGTCCGGCGGAGCCGTCATCTTGACTGATTTAGATGGTTTGGAATTCACAAATCCATGTAATTTAGATCAGTTAAAAAGATATTTTGTGTAATAAGCATTGCATAATGCAAAATGAATTACATTAGACCTAATTCTCTTGGAAAAAAAAAAAGAAATTATGTATCGGAGATATATAGGCAGCCCTCTTTGGGCGCGGTCTAAGCATTAATAAAAAAAAATCACTTTATAATTTCATTCTTCTTTGCCAAATCAAAAAAAAAAAAAAAAGAAAGAAGTAAAACAAATACTATATAAAAAAAATAAAAAAAAACCCGCTAAGTTGAAAACCCGAAAGGGCGGCTTAGGCAAAAATCGGGGCCCGCTAAGTTGAAAACCCGAAAAGGGCGGCTTAGGCAAAAATGGGTAGCTCGCTAAGTTGAAAACCCGAAAGGGCGGCTTAGGCAAAAATCAGAGCTTGAATAAATAAAGTTGGAAAATGCTTGGAAAGCTTAAAAGTCAAATGACATGCCCAATTGAAAGCAATAAAGTCAAACAGTCCAAAGTCAAGCAGAAAACTAAAGAGACCAAGAAAAATAAATAATAAAGTCCAAATCCAAAGGAACATACATCCAAAAATCCAATGCCAAAACACCAAAATCCACACCCAAAGTCCCAAGTAAAAGACATAAGAGTCAAAACAAAGCCAAAACACCAAAAGTCCAAAAGCCCATAGAAGTCTAGGTGCCCCGTCGCCTCCGTGGGGCAATATCTTCTGAGTCATCCTTAGCTGTCGAACTCTCCCCAACCTCGCCTGTCCGAGGAGCCAACATAATCTCCTCATCGCCAGCATCAGTCCGAACCCAACTCTCGAGTACACTCAGCAGTGCGGTCCTCTTTGGCTTTTCCACTGGCCAGACAACGGTCATGAACTAGGTCCGATATTCAGGAGAAGTATGAATACCAGCAGGATTAGGTAAGGGCCTAACCATGTGATGGTCTCTAACCCATGCCCTAAGAACGGCTC
This sequence comes from Jatropha curcas, assembly GCF_041381405.1. Classification (NCBI taxonomy): domain Eukaryota; kingdom Viridiplantae; phylum Streptophyta; class Magnoliopsida; order Malpighiales; family Euphorbiaceae; genus Jatropha; species Jatropha curcas. The sequence goes on from NC_143155.1 coordinate 14,224,307, forward strand.
GAGTAACTCCCGGAGTGATGGCTGAATCAGCTAAAGAATCATCCATAATCGGAACAGTTTGATCTATCCCCATCTGCCTCCAAACGCGCGAAGCGCAGTACCAGGTACAATGTGTAAGGCCTAAAAGGTAAACCTGAGTATGACGAAAGCTAACCTGGATAAAGCGGATGATGTCATACCAAGGTACAAACCACAGCACCTCATTTGGACCCAATTCCATTAGCCATGAAGTCCATGCATCAGCAGACGGGTATGTGATCAGAATCCTCCGCATACGATACTGAGAAGGGTTGTAAGGCAAACGGGTAGGAGCAGCAACCACTTGAAGGTGGTCCTTCAACCAAACCTGAGTAATGGATCCTTTCTATTACAAAGGGATGAACCAAAAAAAAAAAAAAAAAAAAAGATGGGAGGAAAATACCTGGAGTATAATCGGGGAAACTGTCCAGTCCTCGAAGCCTAGAGCAGCTCTGTCAAGGCTCTTGATGGTTTCTGCCAGCACAATGCCACCAAGGCAACCCATGTCCTCCATCTGCCGAACCATAGGACAGAGTCGCAAGTCCCCGAAGCCTGGGTCCTTGTTAAACAAGAAACCAGCTAATAAGCAAAAAACCAAGGCCCGCATCCTCAGCCTCATCCGGTCTGGGTTATCTGAACGGACCTCTGAAAATTCATCAATCAGAGGCAGCAGAATTGCTTTCTGATCACCAATAATCATAGCCCTAGCTTGAGGTCGACTGAACTGAAACAGGTTTTCAAACGACCGAACATACCCAATCTTGACTTCGTGCCTGACCAATGGGGCATTGGGATCGCACCCTATGATAGCACAAAATTCCTCAAAAAGAGGACACATCTCCTCCATCATGGCTCCGAACCGGAACACATGGGACTCAGGATCCCAAAGTCTGATGCAGGCCCATAAAAAATTCCAGTCGATTACTACCCCCCTGAGAGTAACGATAGGAGAGAGACCATACCTCCCCAAATTGATCTTTTCAACTTTGGAGAGACTCCTAGTCCAGCTGTGCATGCTGTGATTGAAAGAAGGATTCATTCTTTAAAAGCAACAAGAACAAAAGGAGAAGAGAGAAAAGAAGGAATGAGTGAAGAAGCAACCAACAAAATAAGTTTTTATAGAAAAATGCGCCGAATGAAGGCGGCAGCAGCCGCCGAACGAAGGCGACAGCGGCCGGCAAATTGCCACCAAATAACAGCGGCAGCAGCCGACGAATAATGGCGGCAACGGCCCCTACAAAATTCACATTCAGGCCAAAGTGGCCCGAAAAATCACAATCAGGCCCCAGAGACCCGAAAAATCACAATTCAGGCCCCAGAGGCTCGAAAATTCACATTCAGGCCACAGAGGCCCGAAGAATCACATTCGGGCCAAAGTGGCCCGAAGAATCACAATCAGGCCCCAGAGGCCCGAAAAATCACAATCAGGCCCCAGAGGCCCGAAAAATCACATTCAGGCCCCAGAGGCCCGAAAAATCACATTCAGGCCACAGAGGCCCGAAAAATCACATTCGGCCGCAGAGGCCTGAAAATTCACAATTCGGCCTAAGGCCTGAAAATTCACAATTCGGCCTAAGGCCCGAAATTCAAAACTCGGCCTAGGGTCCGAAAATTCACAACTCAGCCCAAGGCCCCACAATCCCAATTTGGCCCAAGGTCCGAGTTTCGCCTTCAAAATTTGCTCCTTCAGACGGCCACTGGCTCTCATAAATCATTTTTATGATAGCCAGTGGGGGGCAACTGTGAATACTCAAATTTTGACCCTGCTACAGTCCGGCCGGACCGAAGGCCATTTTGGACATTTACTGGAAGTATGCCACTATGGTACTTAAAACGTCCGGAATATCGCGAGGATCGCGGAACAGGTCCCGGAATGTTTTTCGGAGGTCCGAAACTCCCGAAAGCTCCTTCGGAGTGAAAGGTCCGCAAGGCCGCCGGCCTCCGGCGGCATCGCCCGCCGGGCCCAGGCGGCACCTGCCGCCGCCCAGCACGGGCAGCACATGCCGCCCCACCGCCTGGACGGCACCTGCCGCCCCACCGCCTGGGCGGCAGCTGCCGCCCAGCACGGGCGGCACCTGCCGCCCAGCCTCTTGGGCGGCGGCTGCCGCCAAGCTAGGCGGCACCTGCCGCCCTGGACCCGAAAATGGCCTATAAATAGACCATTTTCAGCCTATTTTCGACACCCCTGTCTGTGTTGACAGACGAATCCTTCTCCCTCTCACGCTCCTTGCGTTTTCTTTACCGCTTTTTGCATTTAATTTAATTTTTATTGCATTTTTATTGTGATATTTGGACATTAAAATTGATGTACCAGATAGTGAAGGCCTATGACAGCACCCGGAGGGAAGTATTGGGGGTTGCCACGCTGAAGCTAACAGTTGGGCCAGCTGTGATGGAAGTCCCCTTCCAGGTAATTGATGTACCGACTAGCTTCAACCTACTTCTGGGCCGACCATGGATACACCACACTAAGGCAATACCCTCGTCCTTGCACCAAAAGGTCAAGTTTCCATATGAGGACAAAGTTATCACCATTCAGGGGGATGACTACAATCAGCTCAAAAAGCCAAAGGGCCAGCCTCTCTTTGAGGTCAACCCTGAGACTGCCAACCTACCCCTCTTGGGATTTCAATATGATACTGTGCAGTTCATAAAAGGAAAGACTGCAAACTCTCGAATTCTCTTTGATTTCGCGACGGTGCAAATAAACTGCATAGTACCCTTGATGCTTAAGATGTCCTATCTGCCAGGAATGGTTATGGCCAGATCTGGGAAAACATATCCTGCACTACAAGCTTGGGAATGCCCGGTGAATGAAGGGACTTATGGACTGGGTTATGAGCCCACTGACGAAGAGCGTGCTGAGAAAACCCGAAGAGGAAGGAAGAAAAGTATACAGATGCGGCCTTACCTATTGACTCTGAACAGCTACTTCTGCAAACCTGGAGAAGCAGTTCCTTACTGTGGCTTCCGGGAGCCCTTTTGCTGCCCAACTGTTAAGAAGATGCTGCCTGGGATAGAAATATTCTCGGATGTTTGGGGCAACAAGCCCGAGGTAGTAACCGAGCTGGAGGCAGAAGACTTCATGCAGCTTGTGAATACTCAAATTTTGACCTTGCTACAGTAAATTTGACTTTTCTACAGTATCAACGCCGGACTGCAAATAGTCCGGCCGGACCGAAGGCCATTTTGGTCATTTACTGGAAGTATGCCAATATGGTACTTAAAACGTCCGGAATATCGCGAGGATCGCGGAACAGGTCCCGGAATGTTTTTCGGAGGTCCGAAACTCCCGAAAGCTCCTTCGGAGTGAAAGGCTCGAAAGGCCGCCGGCCTCCGGCGGCATCGCCCGCCGGGCCCAGGCGGCACTTGCCGCCGCCCAGCACGGGCGGCACATGCCGCCCCACTGCCTGGGCGGTAGCTGCCGCCCAGAACGGGCGGCACCTGCCGCCCCACCGCCTGCCGCCCAGCACGGGCGGCACCTGCCGCCCTGCCCAGGCGGCACCTGTCGTCCAGCCTCCTGGGCGGCAGCTGCCGCCAAGCCAGGTGGCACCTGCCGCCCTGGACCCGAAAATGGCCTATAAATAGACCATCTTCAGCCTATTTTTGACAACCCTGTCTGTGTTGACGGACGAATCCTTCTCCCTCTCACGCTCCTTGCGTTTTCTTTACCGCTTTTTGCATTTAATTTAATTTTTATTGCATTTTTATTGTGATATTTGGACATTAAAATTAAACAAATTAAAATTAATTAATATTTCCTAAGCGAGGAGCTTAATCTGGAGTTAAGAAGCGGTCGTCGATTAAATCAGGTATGTAAACAAAACTCTGCCTATTTAATTTTAACACTTCATGCATATTTCTCTTCTACTCTTAATAATTCTACAATTGCATAAATGCATCCACGTCATTATTTTTTGGCAAATAAACTGTCTTAATTAAACACGATTAAGCTTAAATGTCCGGTTAATTAATAACCGTGGTATTAAAGTTTAAATCCGACAATATTGGCTAAAAGAGCCTAGTTAATTAATAGCTACGGTTCAATTGCCTTATTTCGAATAAATCTGGCTTAAGTCCAATTAATCAATAATTGTGGCTAAAAGCCTTAATCAATCACGTTTCGACAATAAATTGTGATTAAGCTCGAACGCCCGATTAATTGATAATCGTGGCATTAAAGCCTAAATCGCACATTTTGGCAAACTAATTGCCTAAAACAACACATTTTGGCCAAAGGCCTTAAAATCAACCATTTTAGCAACAAATCGCTTAAATTAATCAATCTTTTGGCCAAAGGCCTTAAAATCAACCATTTTGGCGAAAATCGCCTAAAATCAACATTTTTGGCAACAATTGCCTAGATCAACATTTTTGGCAACATGCCTAAAAATCAATCAATCTTTGGCAAAATGCCTAAACAAAATGCACAAAGCATATACACTCATGCACAAAGCATACACACTCATGCACAAAGCATACACACTCATGCACAAAGCATACACACTTATGCACAAAGCATACACACTCATGCATTAAGCATACACCTTCAAAGCCCTTTTAAAAAAGGCCTATCGAACTACGTTGACTTTGATCTTCCATTCAAACGGAAGTACGTAGGCACGTTTGGGATTTCACCCCGGGTGGCAAGTCGAAATCACTTAAACATTTCATTAATCCATCATTCACCCTGCAAAGCATTCATTCATCGGTTAGTTCATCAGCATGACATAGTCTCGGGATCCATCTCAGGTTCGTAGATTGTGCCTTAATCATTGGGATAATTAATCTAGTAACTAGGTTAATTAAAAATGGAGTCACTTAGGGTTTTTTCCTAGTTTACCCTAAAATAATTAAACAAGGTGGCGACTCACACACTCACGTGCATTTCTTCTCATTCATCATATGCATCACATGCCTATGTATTCGGGGGGAGGGGTTCACGCAGCCTAATCTCTTTGATGAGGTTGCAGTTATCACCGGAAGTGATGGGAATCAAGACTTGTGCAACCTAATCAAGCCGAGCGAAGGACCTCTTAACAATTGGTACGCCGAGAAGGAGCACACTGCTGACAAACCCCCTCCCAAGTCAAACCTAGTACCTCCCTCTGTAAACAAATCCTGTATTGAGTCTGAGTCTGACCCCGAGTCTGAAATCGAGTCAGAGTCTAGTTCTGAGTCGTCCCTGTCGGATCTAGAGGATCCAGATTTCAGATTTGATGTAATCTTTGAAGACGATTCCGTCATAATCAATAAAGGCTTGCAAATTCTTGATTACCCTGCGTGTCTATCTTTCCAAGCATTTCCAAGCAAAAGTAATAATCAAATAAATGAAATAAAAGATGAAAAAGAAAAAAATAATGATTGGCAAAGAAGAAAATGAACATACATACATTGCATCTGATTGTATGAACGGGGAACAGGTCAGTGAATGTTTGAAGAAATGTGCCGATTGTTTCATGTGGAAGGCAAGTGACATCACGGGAATCGACCCAGCAATAGTGGTGCATAAGATTCCAGTATACCCTGAGGCTAAGCCAGTGAAACAGAAGCTTAGAAGGCTAAAGACAGAATGGTCCTTGAAAATCAAGGAGGAAGTTGCCAAGCAACTGGAGAATAAGTTTATAGAGCCCATTGCTTACCCGACATGGTTAGCAAACATTGTGCCGGTTCCTAAGAAGGATGGAAAAGTCAGAATGTGTGTGGATTATCGGGATTTGAATAAAGCATGTTCGAAGGACGACTTCCCCCTGCCGCACATTGACTTGTTGGTGGACCGAATGGCTGGACACGAGATGGTCTCCTTGACTGATCTCGCTGTCGGGTACAATCAAATAATGATGCATTTGCCAGACAAAGAGAAGACGGCATTCATCACAGAATGGGGAACCTACTGCTATAGGGTCATGCCCTTCGGGCTCAAAAATGCCGGGGCAACCTATCAAAGAATGGCAACAACCATCTTTCACGACATGATTCACGGAGAGGTGGAAGTGTATGTGGATGATATGGTGGTTAAGTCGAGAACAACCGAAGAACATACGACCGCACTTGAGAAGTTCTTCCTTAGACTTCGAAAGTATAATTTGAAGCTCAACCCGGCAAAATGTCTGTTTGGAGCCACATCCGGAGTATTTCTGGGGCACATGGTTAGTCGGAAGGACATAGAGATTGATCCTTCGAAAGCTAGAGCTATTCTGGAAATGCCAGCACCAAGGACCGAAAAAGAAGTCTGAGGTTTCCTAGGAAGGCTACAGTACATCAGCCGGTTCATCAATCAGTTGGCCGATACTTGTGGTCCGATTTTTAAACTACTTAGGAAAGGAGTAGCAGTCGAATGGAATGAGGATTGTCAGGCGGCTTTCGAACAAGTCAAGCAATACCTGCTATCCCCCCGCCTGTTTTACAACCACCAAGGCTAGGAAAGCCTTTGCTACTATACCTGTCTATGACAGAAGAAGCAATGGGTGCCATATTAGCTCAACAAGCAGAAGATACAAGGATAGAAAATGCCGTGTATTACCTTAGCAAGAGGATGCTGGAATATGAGCTAAAATACAACAAGATAGAGAAGTTGTGTCTGGCTCTAGTGTGGGCCTGTACAAAGCTGCAGCACTACCTCTCGTCTTACACGACCTATGTCATCTCTGAATCGAACCCCTTGAAATTCCTTATGGAGAGGCCGGTTCTTGACTGCAAGATGGCAAAGTGGGTGTCAGTGCTTGCAGCTTATGATTTAAAATTTGTACAACGTAAGGCAGTAAAAGGCGGAGCCTTGGCTGACCAGTTAGCAGAATTACCGGTCGAAGACCAAATGCCGGAGGTAGAGTTCCCCGACGAAGATCTGTTAAGCTTGGAAAGTCAGGTCTGGGAGATGTACTTCGATGGAGCTTCGAACTACAAGGGAAATGGGATTGGAGTTGTATTCAAGACTCCTTGTGGAGAATACATCCCAATTGCAGTTAAACTAGACTTCGACTGTACCAATAATGAGGCCGAATACGAAGCCTGCATCAAGGGGTTAGAAGCAGCCTTGGAAAAAGAGATAAAAGTCCTCAGGGTTTTCGGAGATTCCAACCTGATAGTCTCCCAGGCCCTAAGGAAATGGAAGATCAAGGAAGAGCGGTTGGTTCCTTACCTACAGCGCTTAGATGAATTGGCTCAGCAGTTTGAGGAACTATCTTTTCACTACCTGCCGCGCGCCAAAAATCAGTTTGCAGATGCTTTAGCAACTTTGGCTTCCATGGTTAATGTAGGGGGAGATCAAGTCATTCGACCTCTGACGGTTCGGCTGCAGAAACAGCCAGTGCATGTCTTGAACCTAGTCGATGACAAGCCGTGGTGTTGGGATATACAAAATTATCTTCAGAATGAAGTCTACCCGGAGGGATCCAACAAGACTGATCAACGGACATTGAGACAGTTAGCATCTGGATATTTCCTTACCGGTGGAATTCTGTATAAGAAAAGTTGGAATGGCCTGCACCTAAGGTGCGTTGATGAAGGAGAAGCTCAAGCCATTATGGATTCCTTACATAATGGGGAGTCTGGTCCACACATGCACGGGATAGCCTTGGCTCGGAAAATCATGAACCTGGGTTATTACTGGTCAACCATAAATGCAGATTGCGTGAGGCACGCGCAGAAGTGCCACGAGTGTCAAATTTTTGCCAAGCTGCAAAAGTAGCCTCCGATCAATTTGAAGCCCATCGCTTCACCATGGCCTTTCGCAACTTGGGGCATAGACGTGATCGGAAAGATCCATCCCAAGGCTTCCAATGGCCATCAATACATCCTGGTTGCTGTTGATTATTTCACTAAGTGGATTGAGGCAGCCTCCTATTCGGTCTTGAATGCCAAGAAGGTAGCACAGTTCGTTCGTACCAACATCCTTTGTCGGTATGGAATGCCATTTGAAATCATTACTGATAACGGGTCTCACTTTCAAAGCGAATTCTCGGATCTACTGAAGCAAAAGAAGATTCAGCATCACAAGTCTTCACCCTATCGTCCACAAACAAATGGGGCTGTAGAGGCTGCAAACAAGGCTATAAAAGTCATTTTGCAGAAGACAGTTCAAAAGCATAGAGCGTGGCACGAACAATTACCAAATGCCTTATGGGGATACAGGACTTCAATCAGAACGCCTACTGGGGCAACCCCATACTCCCTAGTGTATGGAATGGAAGCAGTGTTGCCTATTGAGCTGGAAGTTCAGTCGGCAAGGGTTATCCGGGAAAGCCAGATCAGCGAAGCAGATTGGGCTGAGAATTATCATTTGCAACTTTTGGGTATGGATGAAAAACGATTGCGAGCAATCCACCAAACTCAAGTCTATCAAAGAAGGATGGCAAGACATTTCAACAAGAAGGTCAAAGACCGGAAACTAGAAGAAGGTTGTTTGGTTCTGAAGGAAATTAGACAACCGGTCATAGATCCACGGGGGAAGTTCCGTCCTCATTGTGCTGGACCCTATGTGTTGAAGAAGATATTGTCAGGCGTAGCCGTTATTTTGACTGATTTGGATGGCTTGGAATTCACTCATCCATGTAATTTAGATCAGTTAAAAAGATATTTTGTGTAAATTGTAATCATTTGCATAATGTAAAACGAACTACATTAGACCTAATTCTCTTTGGAAAAAAGAAATTATATATCGGAGATATGTAGGTAGCCCTCATTGGGCGCGGTCTAAACATTAATAAAAAATCATTTCATAATTCATTTCTTCTTTGCCAAATAGAAAAAAAGAGGAAAGAAAAGAAAAAAAGTGAAAAAAAAGAAAAACCCGCTAAGCTGAAAACCCGAAAAGGGCGGCTTAGGCAAAAGTCGGGGCCCGCTAAGCTGAAAACCCGAAAGGGCGGCTTAGGAAAAAGGGGGTAGCTCGCTAAGCTGAAAACTCAAAAGGGCGGCTTAGGTAAAAATTAGAGCTTGAATAAATAAAAGATGGCAAATGCTTGGAAAGTTCAAACGCCTAATGACAAAGTCAAATAATCCAGAATCAAGCAAGAGAGTCCAAAATAACTAAAGAAAGTGTAAAGCATACATCCAAAGATAAATCCAAAGTCCCAAACGAAAGGCAAAACAAGAAAAAGATCACAAAAGTTCATAAGAGTCTAGGTATCCCGTCGCCTCCGCGGAGCGGCATCCTCTGAGTCTTCTACTGAACTCTGCCCAGCCTTGCCTGTCCGAGGGGCCAGCACAATCTCCTCACCTGTCCCAAACTCCTCTTCAACATCAGCCTGAACCCAACCTTCAAGAACACTCAGCAGTGCAGTCCTCCTTGGTCTTTCAATCGGCCAGACAGCGGCAATGAACCAGGCCCGGTACTCGGGAGAAGTCTGAACACTGGTAGGATCGGGTAAAGGTCTCACCATGCGGTGATCTCTAACCCAAGCTTTAAGGACAGCTCGGGTAACACCAGCAGTAATGGCAGCATCAGTCGAAATATCATCCATAATGGGGACAGTCTGATCTATCCCCATCTGCCTCAAAACGCGCGAAGCGCAGTACCAAGTGCAGTGGGTAAGGCCTAGGAGGTAAACCCGAGAATGGCGGAAGCTGACCTGAATAAAGCGGCTGATATTGTACCAAGGGATGAACCACAGTATCTCATTTGGACCTAATTCAACCAGCCACGAAGTCCATGTTTCAATAGAAGGGTGCGAGATCAAGATTTTTCGCATGCGATACTGGGAAGGATTGTAAGGAAGGGAGGTAGGAGCAGCCACCACTTGAAGATGATCCCTCAACCAAACCTGAGTAATAGATCTTTTCTATTACGAAGAAACAAATTAAAAAGAAGAAGAAGAATGAGGTAGGATAATAGAAAAAAAACCTGGAGAATGATGGGGGAAACAGTCCAATCATCGAACCCTAAAGCGGCTCTGTCAAGGCTTCTAATGGTCTCTGCCAGCACAACACCGCCAATGCAACCCATATCCTCCATTTGCCAAACCATGGGACAAAGCCGCAAGTCTCCAAAACCTGGGTCCCAGTTGAATAAGAAACCAGCCAATAAGCAGAAAACCAGGGCCTGCATCCTCAGCCTCATCCGGTCAGGGTCGTCCAAGCAAGTCTCTGAAAATTCATCAATCAGGGGCAGCAGAATCGCCTTCTGATCATCCACAATCATAGCCTTAGCCTGTGGCCGGCTAAACCGAAACAAGTTCTCAAATGACTTAACATACCCAACTTTCACCTCGTGCCTTACCAAGGGAGCATTGGGATCACACCCTATAATCGCACAAAATTCCTCAAAAAGAGGGCACATTTCCTCCATCATAGCCCCAAATCGAAAAACGTGAGCCTCAGGATCCCAAAATCTAATACAGGCTCGCAAAAAGTCCCAGTCAACTACTACGCCCCTAAGAGTGATAACAGGAGAAATTCCGTACCTCCCCAAATTGATCTTTTCAACTTTGGAGAGACTCCTGGTCCAGCTATGCATGCTATGGTTGTAAAAGGGATTCATGTTTTTTATTTATTTATTTATCCTGTTTTTATTAATAAAAAAAATATAAATAAATATAATAATATAAAATAAATAAATAATAATAAGTAAAAAAAAAAAGGGAGAGAGAAAACTGACCAAATAGCTGTTTAGGCACAGAATTCGAGAGTTAGAATGGAGAAAAAGGCTGAAAACAGCCTTTTTTATTTAGAAAGTCGCGCCCAAGGGCGGCTGCCCGCGCCCTCTAGGGCGGGTATGCCCACCTGGAGGGCGGGCACGCCCGCCCGGTTAGGGTGGGCATGCCCGCCCAGCCGAGGCGGGCACGCCCGCCTAGCCCAGGCGGATATGCCCGCCCAGGCAGGGCGGGCACGCCCGCCCAGTCCAGGCGGGCATGCCCGCCTAGACAGGGCAGGGCACACCCGGCCATCCCAGGCGGGCGTCCCAAAAAAAAAAAAAAAAAAATCTTTCTTGTTCTTTTTTTACAAAAGGATATGTTCTTAAAAAAAAAAAAAAAAAAGGGGGGGGGATCAAGTTGTGTTTTTTTTTATTGGATTTCTCTTCTGTTCAAATCTAATAAACGTGCATACTTTCAGTATTAATCAAATGCAGGTACAAATAAGTTAAGTACAGAAACACAGGCCAAGATTCGGTACAGGAAAATAAAGAGGAAAGAAAATAAAGGAAAGCAAGGAAGTCTAGCAGCTATCAGCGGCGAGACCTCCTCCTCCTCCGGTCGTCAAAAGCCTGCAGTGTCCAAGCTGAAGTTAGTTCCTCCTGCATTCCAAGGATTAGCTCCATCATCTGACTGATCAAGCCGTCAAGAACCTGGAAGTCACACAAAAAATATATATATAAGTCAATATACATACAAATCTCTTATAAATCCTTTTTATGAGAGATTTATCAGTCATTACCTCATTAATGTCATCAGGAGGAAGAGCCAGGCGATTCACACGCTCTAGGGACACCTCCCGAAGAGATGAAGTACCCTCAAGAGTGTAATAGGAAATGCTGTATGGAAGGTGCAAATTGGCCAAACCCGGATGGACTGGCCTGGTAGCCTCTGAAGTAGCCTGGGGAATCCTGAAGGCACCAGCCGCATGGCTGGGGCCAGCTCGAGACGGACCCTCCACCGGAGTAGAAGAAGAAGGACGGGACGTAGGCCTCCTCCTTGGAGTCCTGGCCGAGGAGCCTGAAGCCCGAGAGGAACGGGTGCCGAGCGGCTGGAAAGGGGTCGACCTCGGGAGACTGTCAAGCCTAGAGCCGATGGGCTGCATCAAAAACACCTGGCAGAATTCGTCATAATCTCCACCCCAGATCAATTCCATATGTGGGATACCTTCAGTATGGGCATCTGTAAGAACCATCTGTTTGCCCGCTCACATGTCCTCAGGAGGAGGAAGAGGAACGGAGCGGCAGCCCCTAACCTGGAAGTGCACTCGCTCACCCAGGTAATAACGTCTCAGAACGGGATGTGATAAGACAAACCGCCGCCGAGACAGAGCCTCTGATTGCCTGAAATGGGGATCAGCCTCAATCCAACGTTGGAGTCGGGTATTCATCGCCCCTACCTCAGCCTGTGTAAGGGAAGCAAATGTGTTAATAAATCTGTTATTTTTCACACGACCAAGGGGAATTAAGAGGGCACTCGCCTGCTCTATGGTACAAGTATCGAAGAAGCTCCGCAAATCCCCTAAAGACTTCTGGCGTAGAACAGACTGGTGATTAGCTCGGTACCATCTCCAAGCCAAAGGTACCAACCCTAGCCCAAGATCAGTATGAGTCAGCTCTGGGCGGAGGTAGGGAAAATACTCAAAAGCCCAAGTCTGCAAAAACGAAGGAATGGATCAATAATAAAAAGGGGGGAAAAGAAAAGGAAAAGACAACACAGAATGAGGATATGCTCTTTACATTACCTCCCAGAAATAGTAGGTCCCGCTGAGCTTACAGTGGCCTCGACTCAGATCGCACATATCATCATACATGCGGCTCAGAATAGCACCGGCCCAGTCGTACTCAGTAAGATGGGCCAAGTCCTCCAAACTCTTCAGAATAGAGGGATTAAACTTCTCTTTTCTGTTAGACCAGAAAAACGACGCAAACAACAGCAACAGAGTGAATCTAGCTACCTGAGTAGCCGTTAGCTCTCCCTGTATATGTCTGGCATAAATGTCAGGGGCCTGGAGAGATAACCAGTGCCTCGAAACACTCAGATCGGGAGTAGAATAGCTAGGTCTAACAATCCGGGGAAGGTCAATCCCTATCAGCTCCGTCATTCGGTCGGGGGTGACCGCAGTCCTCCAATCGTCATATAGCTCGATCGGCCGAGTACCAAAAGGAATCCCAGAAATCAATGAAAAGTCGGTCGGGGTCATCGTCATCTCACCCCAAGAGAAGTGGAAAGTGTTGGTGGTGTCCCACCATCTCTCAGCCAACGCACCCAGTAGGCTCTTATAATTCTGCCTACCCAGCTCGAGGTTTCTTAAGAAGTCCAGGTGAGAAGGGCCAATGATGGCTCCGACCGGGTTATTATGATCAAGTATGTCAAACGGGATCTCAGCAATGGAGGACTCGCTTATGTCCAGCCTAATGTATGCACCCTAAAAGGTAAAACAGTTTAAGGTTATCATTTGGTTCCTAACTAAAAGATATCTTAATCCCCTCCTAGCATGCATACTAATAAAAATGGTAAGCACAAAAAGAAGTCAATTACAATTTGGCCTAAGGCTCAAAGAAATTACAGTTTGGCCTAAGGCTCAAAGAAATTACAATTTGGCCTAAGGCCCAAAAAATCACAATTTGGCCTAAGGCCCAAAAAATCACAATTTGGCCTAAGGCCCAAAAAATTACATTTCGGCCTAAGGCCCAAAATCACAATTTGGCCCTAAAATAATGGACAATATGCCAACAAAGCAAGCGTACCTGGGCAAAGACGCCGGTCATAGAAGCGTGAGTATCAGCATCCGCCATGAGATCGACATCACTGAAAGAGATCTCCAGAGACTCTAGCAGATCCTCGTCGCTGCCATAATCGGAGAAAGCCATGATGAGAGATTTGGGAGAATTTGAGAGAGAGCCTTAGAGTAAGAGGATGGAAATGAATGAAAAAATGAAAGTTTAAGCTATTTATAGAAGAAAAAAGGAGCCAAAAGGCGGGTCTTCTGGACGCGTCTGTTTTTCGCCTTCAAAATTTGTGTTTCAGACAACCACCGACTCCCATAAATCATTTTTATGGTCGCCGGTGGGGGGCAGCTGTGAATACTCAAATTTTGAGGCTCAAAGAGCCATTTTTCTAGACTGCAAACAGTCCGGTCGGACCGGAGGTCATTTAAAAAGTTAACCGGAAGTGTGCCAATATGGTACTTGAAATGTCCAAAAAATTACGAGGATCAAGGAACTGGTCTCGGAATATTTTTTGGAGGTCCGGAACTCCCGGAAAAGCCTCCGAAACGAAAAAAAGAAAAGGGGAAAAGGCACACGTGCCCGCCCGCGGGGGTGGGCATGCCCGCCCAGGCCAGGCGGGCACGCCCGCCCAGCTTGGGCGGACACGCCCGCCCAGACCAGGCGGGCAGGGGCGCCCGGGATCACGTTTTTTCCTATAAAAAACGGCTCTGGGGCTCCGTTTTGAGACACTCAGTCTGTGTTAACGGACGCTCCTTCTCCCTACGCTCTTTGCGATTCTTTACTGCTTTCTTGCATTTTTTTAATTTTAGTTTTATTTTATTGTTGTGATACTTGGTCACTTAAAATTAAATTAAAATTAATTCCCTTAACGAGGAGCTTAACCTGGAGTTAAGAAGCGGTCGACGATTAAATCAGGTACATGAACTGAACTCTGCCTATTTAATTTTAGCACTTCATGCATGCTTCTTTTCTACTCCTAATAATTCTACAACTGCATAAATGCATCCATGCCATCATTAGGCAAACAAATTGCCTCAATTAAATAAATTTAGGCTAAATGCCCGATTAATTAATAATCGCGGTATTAAGGCCTAAATCCGACAATATTGGCTCAAAACACCTAGTTAATTAATAGCTATGGTGTAATCGCCTTTATTTCAAACAAATCCTGCTTAAGTCCAATTAATTAATAATTGTGGCTAAAAGCCTTAATTGATCACGTTTTGGCAACAAGTTGCCTACAATTAAATCGATCTTTTGGCAAAATGCCTTAAAATTAATCAACTTATTTTGGCAAAAAGCCTTAAATCAATCATTTCGGCGACAATCGCCCAATCAACATCATTTTGGCAATCAAATTGCCTAAATCACTCTTTTGGGCTAAAAGCCTTAAAATCAATCATTTTGGCGACAATCGTCTAAAATTAATCATTTTTGGCAACGATTGCCTAAATCAATCTTTTTGGCTAAAAGCCATTAAAATCAACATTTTGGCATCAAATGCCTAAAAATCAATCAATTCTTTGGCAAAATGCCTAAACAAAATGCACAAAGCATACACACACTCATGCATAAAGCATCCTCATTCAAAGCCCTCTAAAAGAGGCCTATCGAACTACGTTGACTTTGATCTTCCATTCAAACGGAAGTACGTAGGCACGTTTGGGATTTAACCCCGGGCGGCAAGTCAAAATCACATAAACATTTTTCATTGGTCCCAATTACATCATCTTTCACCCTGCAAAGCATTCATCTTTGGTTAGTTCATCAGCATGACATAGTCTCGGGATCCATCTCGGGTTTGCAAACCATGCCTTAAACATTGGGATAATTAGCCTAGACTTAGGTTAATTAAAATTGGAGTCACTTAGGGTTTTTTCCTAGTTTACCCTAAAATAATTAAACAAGGTGGCGACTCATACATTCACGTGCATTTCTTCCTTTAGTCATATGCATTCACTATGCTATGATATTCGGGGTAGGGGTTCACAGCACTTCATTCCTATTGATCCGAGTGTTAAGCTGGTGAAACAGAAAAGGAGAAGGGTCAGACCAGAATGGCAGGATAAGATCAAAGTTGAAGTCCAGAAACAGTTGGATGCGGGATTCTTAGAAGTAGTATACTATCCGGAATGGTTGGCCAATATATTCCCTGTGCTGAAGAAAGATGGGAAGATAAGGGTTTGTGTCGACTACAGGGACCTGAATAAAGCCTCGCCTAAAGATGACTTTCCACTTCCGCACATAGATGTTTTGATCGACAGTGCTGCCGGAATGGGATGTTATTCTATCGTGGACGGATTTTTCGGTTATAACCAAATACTGATGGCCTTAGTGGACAAACACAAGACGGCCTTCACCACGGACTTCGGAACTTTTTGCTATAGAGTGATGCCATTTGGATTGAAGAATGTTGGGGCAACATATCAGAGAATGGCTACAACATTATTTCATGATATGATCCATAAAGGGCTAGAAGTAAATGTAGATGACATGGTGATCATGACGAGAACACAAGAAGAGCACGCAGAAATGCTGGAGAAGTTCTTTGCACGGGTCAAGCAGTATAACTTGAGACTCAATTCTAAGAAGTGCATGTTCGGAGTAATGAAAAGGAAGTTGTTAGGTTTTGTTGTAGGACCTAACGGGATTGAAGTTGACCCCGACAAAATCAAAGCCATTCAGGATATGGAATCGCCAAGAACAGAACGTCAGGTGAGAAGCTTCTTGGGTAAAATTCAATACATCAGCAGGTTTATGTCGAGGCTATCCATCACTTGTGCTCCAATTTTCAAGCTACTTAAGAAGAATCAACCAGTTAAATGGAATGAGGACTGCCAGAAAGCCTTTGATCACATAAAGAAGTACCTAATGAATCCACCGGTGCTTAGTTCACCTAGACCAGGAGAACCTCTGATCCTGTATTTGTCTGTAGAGGATGCAGGAGTTGGAGCAATGTTGGTACAGCCGGACGCCGCCGGGGTAGAAAAGGCCATTTACTACATTAGCAAGAAACTACTGCCTATTAAAGAGAAATACAATTTGGTGGAGAAAACGTGTATGGCGGTAGTATGGTTGATAAAGAAGTTGAGACCTTACTTTGATTCCTTCAGGGTCACTTTCGTTTCCAAAATTGATCCTCTGAAGTATCTGCAGAAAACACCTACTCTAGAAGGACGGCTGTCTAAGTGGTTAATTCAGATGTCTAGTGTGGATGCAGAGTTTGTAACGAAGACAACGGTCAAAGGTCGGGTTGTGGCAGAGTTCCTAGCTGAAAACCCAATTACAGATGATGAACCATGGGAATTGGAGTTTCCAGATGAGCACTTGCTGTGTGTCGAAACAGAGGCTTGGAAGTTGTACTTTGATGGATCAGCCAACAGAAATGGAGCCGGAGCTGGTATTGTGATAGAAGCATCTAATGGCGAAGTCACCACAATGTGCAAGAGATTGCTGTTTCCGGTCACTAACAATATGGCTGAATATGAAGCATGCATCATGGGAATGGAAGCTCTTCTTGCATCTGGTGCTAAGGAGGTCGAGGTAATAGGAGATTCGTTATTGGTTATTGAACATGCAAACGAGAGATGGAAAGTAGAAGAAGAGAGATTGAAGCCCTATGTCGAGTGCTTGTTGAAGAAGGAAGCACTATTCGATAAGATCACTTTCACTCACATAGGAAGAACCTATAACAGAATTCCGGATGCCTTGGCAAATTTAGCATCGGCTTGGCAGGATTTTGAGTAAAGTTCCGAAGAAGCCGTTCATCATTACCGCAGCCAATATCCCATGCTATCAAGAACATTTTGTGAACCAGGTTGAGTCAGAGGAAGAACCATGGTTTACGGATATACTGCAGTATATGAAAGACGGTACTTTTTTGATGATGCGATGAGAGAAGACCGGGCAGTTCTCAGAAAAATGGCTCTGAATTATGTCCTGGTCGATGATGAGCTTTATAGAAGAGCTTGGGACGGGATGCTACTAAGATGTGTGAGTAAAAAGGAAGGAGAAGGCATAATGAAGAATGTCCATGAAGGAGTTTGCAGTACTCATTTAAGTGGCATGAGCTTAGCAAGGAAAATCATGAGGCAAGGTTATTTCTGGATGCAGATGGAAGGTGACTGTGTTCAGTATGTACGTCATTGCAAAGCTTGCCAATATCATGATAATAAAAGCCACTTACCTGCTGTTGAACTCCATCCAACAGCTCCTTCTTGGCCTTTTTCTGCAGTTGACTACTTTTCTAGGTGGATTGAAGCTCAATCTTACAAAACCTTAACCGCCAAGCATGTGGCTAGATTCATTGAACAGAACATTTTCTGCCGCTATGGCGTTCCTCATCATATAGTTACACATAATGGTTCTCATTTTCAAGTAGATGTTGGTCAGTTGCTTTATAGATATAAGGTTGAGCATCACCACTCTTCTCCTTATTGCCCTCAGGCTAATGGTGCAGTAGAAGCTGCGAATAAGGAGATTAAAAGAATCCTGTCGAAGATGTGTGAAAGGTACAGAAGCTGGGCCGAGAAACTTCCTTTCGCGCTCTGGGGGCATCGCACTACCTTCAAATCAGTGAATGGAGCCTCTCCTTTTGAACTTGTATATGGAATGGAGGCAGTGTTACCGATAGAGCTCGAAACGAAGTCTCTCAAGGTTTTGGTAGAAGCTGGTCTGACCGAGGAAGAATGGGTCAAGAAGAGGTATGAAGATTTGGCGCTCTTAGATGGAAGAAGACTTAATGCTCGATTCCAGGATCAGATGAGAAAGAGAAGGATTGCTCGTTTCTACAACAAACGGGTACATCCAAGGGCTTTAAAGAATGGAGATTTAGTGTTGATCAGATTATTGGATCATGAAGCCCAGAATCATCCTGGTGGGAAATTCAAACCCAACTGGCATGGACCGTTCAGAGTTCAAAAGCTATTAGCAAAAGGTGCCGCTGAATTAATTACCATGGAAGGGAAGCCTGTCAACCGAATTGTCAACCAAGACCAAATGAAAAGATTTTATGCTTGAAATGATGATTTCGATTAAAAAAAAAATCAGCTAAGTTGAAAACCCGAAAGGGCGGCTTAGGCAAGAAATAAGCTCGCTAGGTTGAAAACCCGAAAGGGCGGCCTAGGCAAAAGTTAGAGCACAATAAAAAAAAGGAGAGTATAATAATGATAAAAATAAAATTTCGGGATTAACGCGTGGTGCTTACTTTAAATGCGAAATCTATGCCATGCGTTTGTAACAGATTTGTAATTTGTTGCTCAAAGCCATCAACCTGACTCGAAGGAGAATAGAAAATTGAGTTGTTAGAATGAACGACCATTGTATTAAAATAAATTTTCTTTACTTCTGTATAATGTTGAAAAGAAGTAAGATTAATAAAGGATTTGAATTTCAAAAAAAAAATTCTTCTTCTTTTTTTTGTTGTTCCGGGGTTGTGGTCGAAGAATGCAAGACCTTCCTCTCTGCTTATTTGATCAAGATCGACTCATCTGGTTTAAAAACATTCTGACTGTTGGTCCTGCCTAAACAATGAATTCTTTTAAACATTGATCAGAGGGACGAACACCATTTTCTTAGTGATTTCCCTGGAAAGATCAATATAAAACCATGGATAAAACCTTAGTACTCATATAAGTTCATGCATAGATAAAGAAGTTACATTAGTTATTTTTGTCTGATTTGTGCAGGTAATAAAATAGTCACCCCATTCTTTGTTGTTTTCAAGCGTAAGCTTTTACCTTTACAGAGTAATTCATTTCTTTTCATGAAGCTTTCATTTATTAACCAAGGGGCAGGAGGCCCAAATAACTAACGCAACAAATGATTTCGAAAGAAAAGATTTGTTGTCTTTTGTTGATTCGTGTGTGCAGAAAGTAGGAATTAATAAAGACAGAGCCATCGAGGTCATTAATTGAAAGAAAAGTAGATACATTAAATAAAAACTCATGGCCTGAGCATAGAAAAGACAGAAAAAGCAACAACAACATTTATTCCAGTAGGAGCCATCATCAGACGCCAATCTTTGCAGAATCTAACACCATCATGGGGTGTAAAACCAGCGGACGTACTCGGGTGTTACAGTGTCCTGTATCGTTCCTTCATTTAAGTACCTAGTGTTTCGACGTTGCCAATGGTCAGCCAAATTGGTCAACAGATGCGGAGTTATCAGACCACTTTCAAAGTTGTGGATTCGGGGGACACGCTGTATCATTCCATACTGACGGCTGATCCTATCTGGGAAATAAGCCATAGAACGGTCTAGACTGGCATACAGCACATAGTTGAGGTTCATGCTTCCGATGGTGACCAATCTGATCCTCCACCAAGGACAAGTCCATCAAATTGTCGGGTTATCCCCAAAGTCGAAATGTCCTCGAGATTGAGACCGAAAGTTGGCAGGCCCGTAGGTTGGAAGTAAACGATCTGGAACCGGAAGAATCAGGCTTAACTTGTCTAGAGCCCAGGCTTGCAACAACATTGGACAACCACGATGATGAACATTGAAGTTGGTGATGTGAAGGGCAATATCCCTAACCCAACACATCGTTTCTCCCAGGATCATCATGAAGACAGTATGATGGTACATTTGCATGTCGCGAACAACTGTCAGAAGTCGAAAATCTCCAATTCCAGGTTGGCGATTCTTCATAGCATACACATTCAATAGCAAGAAGCAGCAAGCTCGAATCCAAGAGGGATCTAGATCCATAGACAGAACCTTACTCAGGAAAGGCTCCAAAGGAAGACCTTGATCCGTGTTTATGCCATCAGGAAGGTAAACCGGACACAGGGCCACGATCTCAGCTAGATCATACCTAGGGCCTGGGGGTAAAGCCGGAGTTTCATCTTGTTCAGGATGATGATCCATCACGGCACACATTTCCTCATAGGTCGGAGTTACTTCAGAGTCTTCAAATCGGAAGACCATGGTGTTAGGATTGAAATGAGTGACGAGCCAAGATAAGAAGCCATGGTCGGGTCTTAAGTCTTTGAAATATTTCAGCCAAACGAGTTGGTTCATAGGAGGAATTTGCCATAGGTCGTCAGGAATAGATTAGACGAAGGATGAAACTTGGTTTCTGAAGGCCATGAAAAAGGGATTATCCAAGCAGAGGATTTGCTTTGAATGCTGGAAGTGAAGAAGATGTAAAAGGGAAGCCTCCATTTATAGAAGAGTAAAAGGGTCTAGGGAACGGAGCACCATCATTATTCGACTTGATGTTTGCTGCCAATGGTGGTTGGAAAGGCATTTATGCATGGATTGCTCCGGTTAGTGAACATTTAAGCTTGTATTAATAAGAAGGACGGTTTGTACAATAAGGAGGTTGAGTCTTTACAACGGCATTAACTGCCCTGTCAGGTAAGTATTAGGACCCGCTTCTGTTTATGAATTGATTTTTGTTGTATTTTAAGTTCATTATTTTACTCTTTATTTATTTCATTTTATTCCATTCATTTACAATATATTAGTCCATTGACTGCTAACGAGGTGGACCACCTTTGTGGATAAATGGTACACCGCTATTTTGTGTTTTTGTGTTTGTGTTTGTTTTTGCAGAAATAAGACCTCACAACTGTAAAATATAAACATGTATGATAATGTAATAAAAGCAAAATACTGTAAAAAATGTAAATAATATCATAAAAAATAACTGTACAGCCATCCTAAAAAACTACAAAATGTTCAAAAATGTTCAAAAAAAAAAAAGGCTGAAACGTGGAGGCAGGGCTAACGTCGCCTCCGGCTCGGACCAGCAGCAGCCTGAGGAGGTGGAGACGGTGGTGCGTCCTCAGAAGAAGAGCCGCCATCGTCCTCCTCGGAGGAGTCGAGCGGGATACCCTCTACCTCCAACCTCGTCCGGAGCCGATCCACCTCCGCTTGGAGTCAACTCACAGCACTGGACTGGCGAGACTGATGCCTCCACAGTCTCCCGATCTCCAGATCCTGTAAAAACAGAAATGTGTAAGAAAAGGGAAGCAAAGGATAAAGAAGAAGGCAAAGCACATGAAGATCACACATACCCTCTCGTGGCGCTCAGAGTAGAGCTGGGCGATGTAAGACCGAGCAAAGCCGAATCCCTGGCAAATCTCCAGATATCTCCGAGCAGGCACCTGCGAACACAGGAAAACGTTCAATAAGGACTCATTCAAGTAAAATATTCTTAACTTTGTAAATTCAGTTTAGTACTCACATGTGTGGCATGCTCAGGGTCCAGCTGCGATGGCGGAGGAGCTCGCCTAAGGTCAGCAGGAATAGTAATACCCGACCCCAGACCTAGATCAGGATCCAGCACCACCTCCATGCCAGGTGGAAAGGGGACATCGCCTAGTACTACTCCAGCCGGTCCAGCTAGAGCAACCGCTGCCCCTGCCTTAGCTGCAGCCTCAGCTCTGTAATGGACCGCCGTCCTATGTGTCTTCCGCTCCTGCAACAAGTCACAGAGGAAGAAATTTAATCAGTTGGTTAAACAATGAAAAAATGAATGATGAAGATAAATGAGACTGAAGATAAGGAAATCACCTAGGTGTACTCTAAGACCTCGGGAAGCCGAGCCTACATCCGAGAGGAGAAGTATGCGGTGAAGTCGCCAGCGGACAGAAAATCATTAGCAGAAAAGCTCCTATACTCCACCTCCAAGTCCTCCCGGGTCATGCCCTCTAGTAGGCACATATGGCGAGGAGGAGCATGAGGCTCTCGCCGCTGCGCTGGGGCCACCGGAGTATCATAAACTCTCTCTCCTAGGTAGTACCAGTCAACCCAGTACCCCCGCATTAGGAGCCTCGACCGGGTATGCAGCTCTACCACCCCACGGCCCGGATAAGTCCTCCAAGCATCACAATCCCATGGAGTCAGAAGTAGCTGCAAAAATAAAAGAATCAGTGGTTCTACAGTGTAAAAGAAGGAAGAAAGCTAAGCTAAGTTGTTCAGAGGTTTTTGCACTTACATCAGACAGCAACCTATCGTTAAGGAAGCTCCTCCAGTACTCAGGATCCTCGGCACTGGCATAGGTGTGGTGATAGTGGGCCAGATACCGAGGGATCCGCCTAGACTGAGCAGGAGTGTCGCCACTCGGACCGCCTGGGTAGATGCGGTACTCGTAAGCCCACACCTGCAGTAAAGATTATAGTGATGTCAGTATACAGTTAAACAGTTGAAAATAAAATGACAAAGAGAAAGGTGAAGAGAATAAGGGGTTACCTCTAGTTGCCGGATAAACTGCCAGTTTGACTCACCGCTACCACGGGTCTAGACATCCAGACCGTGATAGAGGTGAGCCAAAGCTAGAGTAGCCTAGTCGAAGGACCCGACCTGGCTCAAGTCCCTCAAGCATACCAGCACCGCCGGGTCTCCCTTATTCTGGGAGGTGCATAGCAGCTGAGACGAGATAGTGTAAAAGAGAAAGGACCGAGCAGCCTGGTCCCTCTCCTCCCGAGTATAGGCAGGTGTAGCAGGTCGGGCCTCCACTGGCAACTCTCTCCAAGCCGCCAGCCTGGTCCTGATCCTCTCGGCCCAGAACCGATAGACTACCTCATACGACACGCATCCCTGCGTGGTGTACCTGGTCTGTGTGGTCACACCGAGCAGAGAGCGGACTAGCTGAGCTCCTAAGGTAGCCATCTGGTACCGAGCGTCCAGGGGAGCAACTGGACCGGTAAAACGAAGGCCCGTGATGGCAGCATAATCCACCGATGTGAGGGTCATCTCGCCGAACCCGAACACGAAGGTATGCATGCAGTCGTTCCACCGCTCCATCAGCGCGTATCGCATGGCAGGTGGAAAACGAGGCTATGTGCGGTGGAGCCCTGCAGCATAATAGCCGAAGCCAGCGGCAATAACCCGAGCTCGTATGGGCGGGTCTAGCAGGTCCCAAAATGCAGTGCGTTAGTGGATGATCCACCCGAGCGGGCCTTGCCCAGATTAACCTGTGTAAGAAAATTTTTCAATTTGAATAAATATTATACTGACAATTATTTTTATTCTATGGCAGGAAAACTAAAAATCCAAGTTTCGGGTTAAACCGTAGCTGCGTCACGCAATTACATAGCCGCGTCACGCGTCTACATGGCTGCATCACGCTGCTCGCCCAAGCTGTGCACCCTGAAGAACAGCTGCGTCACGCACCTCAGTACCTGCGTCACGCAACTCCACAGCTGCGTAACGCAACTGTTCAAAGTTTGGCATCCTAAGAACAGATGCGCCACGCATCCCCACAGCTGCATCACGTAACTGCTCAAGGCTTTTCCTCGTTGACGAACAGTCGCGTCACGGAACTGTTCTTCCAAAGAACAGTTGTGTGACGCAACTGTTGAAGGTATGCAGAATTCAAATTATGCTTAATTTCATTGTGTTTGTGTTATTTTTATGCAATTTTCAGGGCAAGATCATGTCGCATAAAGATGGCATCAAATAATCATCAACAAATCAAGCTTCTAACACATGCAAAGGGGTAAAATCCTAAGTTCAGGAAAGCTAGGGTTCTATGGCGCCTCGAACAGCTGCGTCACGCAACTGTTCACGTAGGAACAGTTGCGTCACGCAACTCCTTCCTGCGTGGCGCGACTACCAACGCATGCACAGACTACAAATTCAACAGAATCACCAAAATTATAGATCGAAAGCAAGAAAATTCAGAAAATTTTTTACTTACCTCGGCCTGGAAGCCGCGCATCCGGCTAGTCTCATATCGCACTGGGAACTCCATACCTGGCAACGGGAGGAGCTGCAGTGGTCGCGTTCCTGAAGTCAGTGGATTCCGGCTCACCGACACCGGCTCGCCGTCAAAAGTCGGGATATCCGGAAGCACCCCTAAAGTCTCCATCTCAGGAGTATAGGCGGAAGCGGGGATTTCAGAGAGTTGAGACATTGTTTTCGGTTGAAAGTTCAGAGAATTCTCAAATTGCTTAGGGTTTGTGATAAGTGAAAACGAATCGGTTAAGAAGAAAGTTACTTATAGTAAGTAGCTGGGCCCAAGCCCACTTCTCCAAGCCCAAAGGAACGGGCCCATCATCTTCTATCAAGCCCAGAAGGCTTGTACGACCCATCTAAAGCCCATGATGGCCCACTTAAGCAATTTGGCGTCGGTATGCGGCTTGCACACTTCAGCAATTTTGTCTACTCACCGCACAGGGGGCTGAAACACCAAATTGCCCAGATTACCCTCAGGTAATTTTTCTTCTAACCACTGCATCAGAAGGGGTATACCTAAAAATGTAGACAAATTTTTTTTTTAAATCTGTTATGCCAGAATCTTTGCTAAAAATTTTTGCAAAATTATTAAACCAAACTTTGACAATAAAATATTGAAAAGTATGCCTAAAAAGTGAATATTTTTGGTCCTAGGTCGGAATTCCGGACTGGGGGCAAAAGTATAATCTTTTGCCCTTATGCAAATCCTTTATTTTATGATTAATGCATGGGGGCATGTGATGTCCTAACTATTTCTCTAACAAAAGGCAAGGTCTGTTTGTACACAGATATTACTCTTTTTCTTGAGAACAATTTTTCAGGCCAATCGGTGATGGTTTTTCAAAGCTGATAGGGTCCACCGAGCAGTGATGGTGTATTGCGAAGCTGTTCGGATTAATTCTCCTACTGATTAGTGAGGGTGCATTGCGAAGCTGATCAAAACAATTTCAACCTCCAAACAGTGATGGTGTATTGCGAAGCTGTTTGAGCTCTCTTCCCCAGTCAATGATGATGAATTGCGAAGTTGACTAGGGCAAATCCAACGTCTTTCGAGCCGATCAAACCGAGTCTCGAGGATGTTTCCACTGATCTGACTGGAACCGACGAAAGCCGATCAAACCGAGCTAAGTAGGTGGCCAGATGATCAAATCAAAACCCTTCAAGCCGATCAAACCGAGCTTCGAAGGTATTGTGAACCCCTCCCCAAAATATCATAGGCATATGAATGCATGTGACTAAGGGAAGAAATGCACGTGAATGTATGAGTCGCCACCTTGTTTAATTGTTTTAGGGTAAACTAGGAAAAAACCCTAAATGACTCCAATTTTAATTAACCTAGTTACTAGATTAATTATCCCAATGTCTAAGGCATAATCTGCGAACCTGAGGTGGATCCCGAGACTATGTCATGCTGATGAAACTAACCAAAAATGAATGCTTTGCAAGATGATTGGACCAATGAAATGTTTAAGTGAGTTTGAATGATTGCGACTTGCCGCTCGGGGTTAAATCCCGAACGTGCCTACGTACTTCCGTTTGAATGGAAGATCAAAGTCAACGTAGTTCGATAGGCCTCTTCTAGAGGGCTTTAGATGGGATGCTTTATGCATGAGTGTGTGTATGCTTTGTGCATTTTTGTTCAGGCATTTTGCCGAAGAATTGATTGTTTCAGGCACTTGGTGCCAAAATGTTGATTTGAGGCTTTTTGCCAAAAGAAAGGATTTGGGCTTATTCTTGCCAAAAGATAAGTTGGGCTTATTTGCTTGCCAAAGATTAATTGGGCTTATTATTGCCAAAAGATTGATTGTTTAGGCGATTGTCGCCAAAATTGAATGATTTAAGGCTTTTTAGCCAAAATGAATTGATTTAGGCAATTGTTGCCAAAGGTTGATTTAAGGCTTTTAGCCAAAAGAAATTGATTTAAGCGATTTGTCGCTATAAAAGAGATTAATTTTCACTTATAAGCAATTTATTTGCTTAAAGTGATTATTTAAAGGCTTTTATCCAAATTATTGATTTAAGCGATTTGTCGCTATAAAAGATTAACGTTTCACTTATAAGCAATTTGTTTGCCTAAAGTGATTAATTAAATTGAAATATAGGCAATTTATTGCCATAAAAAAACGTGTTTAAGTAGGACCTTTTAGTCACAATCATTGATTAACTGGACTTAGGCCAAGAACTGTTCGAAATAAAGGCAATTTCACCATAGTTATTGATTAACTAGGCTTCTTTAGCCAATAATGTCAGATTTAAGCTTTAATACCACGATTATTAATTAATCGGGCATTTAAGCTTAATCTTTATTTGATTGAGGCAATTTATTTGCCTAGTGGATGATATGGATGCATTCATGCAGTTATAGAGTTAAGAGGAGTAGAAAAGAAGCATGCATGAAGTGCTAAAATTAAATAGGCGTAGTTTAGTTTATGTACCTGATTTAATCTCCGACCGCTTCTTAACTCCAGGTTAAGCTCCTCGTTAAGGGAAATATTAATTAAAATGGAGTTTTAATGGCCACTTAATAAAGCAAGAAAAAATGAAAGCTAAATAAAATAAAATAAAATAAAATAAAGAATGCAGAAAGCGATAAAAGAATCGCAAAGAGCGTAAAGGGAGAAGAGAGGTCCGTCAACACAGACTGTGTGTCTAAATGGAGCCCCGGGGCCTCTTTTTATAGGAAAAAACGCACCCTGGGCGCGCCTGCCCGCCTGGGCTGGGCGGGCGTGCCCGCCTAATAGGACGGGCGCGCCCGCCTGGGCCGGGCGGGCGTGCCCGCCTTGCTGGGCGGGCGCGCCCGTCCTTGAGGGTGGGCATGCCCACCCCCGCGGGCGGACATGCGTGCCTTTTTTCCGTTCCGGAGGCTTTTCCGGGAGTTCCGAACTTCCAAAAAATATTCCGAGACCAGTTTCGTGATCCTCGTAATTTTTCGGACATTTCAAGTACCATATTGGCACACTTCCGGTGAACTTCCAAAATGGCCTCCGGTCCGGCCGGACTGTTTGCAGTCCAGGAAAACTGACTTTTCGAGCCTCAAAATTTGAGTATTCACAGTTGCCCCCCACTGGCTATCATAAAAATGATTTATGAGAGCTAGTGGCCGTCTGAAGAAGCAAATTTTGAGGATGGGCAGAGGAGGAAACCCCGCCGTGGGGGTTTTTTTTTTTTTTTTTTTGAAATGAAATGATCAAATGCATGGATTTATGTTTGCAACTTAAAGATGTTTTTGCCTCTTTGAGGACTTAAAAAGAGATTCTTCCCCTTAAAGAGGGCTTGAAAAGATGTTTTACCTCTTAATGAGGGCTTGAAAAGTTGTTTTGCCTCTTAATGAGGGCTTGAAAAGAGATTTTGCCTCTTAGAGGACTTGAAAAGATGTTTTGCCTCTTAATGAGGGCTTGAAAAGAAATTTTGCCTCTTAATGAGGGCTTGAAAAAGAGATTTTGCCTCTTAGAGGACTTGAAAAGATGTTTTGCCTCTTAATGAGGGCTTCAAAAGATGTTTTGCCTCTTAATGAGGGCTTGAAAAGAGATTTTGCCTCTTTGAGGACTTGGAAAGAGATTTTGCCTCTTAATGAGGGCTTGAAAAGAGATTTGTTTTATTTTTGTTGTTTTTTTTCTTTGAGAACCAAGGGTCCACCTAAAGTCGAAATGATCAAATGGCTTGGTTTTGAATGAAAAATGGTTGGTTATTGGTTAGGGTTTCACCCTAGGTTTTATGTAAAACAAAAGGTTAACCATTAATCGGGTTCTACCCTGGGTTTGTGTAAAGAAGATTGACGATGGTTGGGTTCCACCCTGGGTTGTGTATGTTTTTTTTTTTTTTTTTTTTTTAACACTTGCCCCTGAATCCGACTTGGAGGATTTTGCCCCCTGCTTGAGAGAGTTGATGCCCTTATTAGCTGACATAGAATTTCTTCTTAATGAAAGACTAAAAATTCCGTGATTACTTCTATGATGGGAGAATGGTGAAGGTTCTTATCACTTCTTGCCCCCAGAATGGTGCTGACCATGGAATACTTCAAGACATTGGTATTGTACTTGTCCAATCGATTGAGGAATCAAAGAGAACAAAGCCACTTATATGACTTGAGGAAACGGACAATGTGGATGACATCGCTCGTCTGAAAGGATCGAAGAAACGATGGTCCGAGTGGAGACGAGGTACTAAAGAATTACCTCTCCACGACTATGTTTGACATTCTTTAGGGTTGTTTTGGAAACCCCGTGGATTGAATTGACATTTTCCTCTCTCTCTTTTTTTCGAGGAATGACTCAAAGAGTGACGCTTTCAAAACGAACTTTTGAGAATGACTCGATTTTTTGTGACTCGTTGTGGAATGACCACTGGTGATGGAGACTTGACTTTAGAGACTCATTGGAGACTCGATTTAGAGACTCAAATTTCTCTTGTAGTGAATTTTGACTCGAAGGAACTCAGTGGTTCCTGGAAAAAATGATTTATATACTCCCAAGGAGACCTTTGGAAGGAATTTTTTTTTCTAAGGACATACTTTGTTGTTTATGCTACAAAAATGGTCTCTCTAAAAGAATTCATGAAAGCACCCTTTTTTTTTTTGCCTTAACTTTTGCATAGTAGCCGGCCTTTCGGGTTTTCGACTCTAGCAGGCTCTTTGCCCTAATTTTTGCCTAGACCGCCCTTTCGGGTTTTCAGCCTAGCGGGCTCAATTCTTGCCTGAAGCCGTCCTTTCGGATTTTTAACTCCAGCTTTTATTTTTCTTTTCTTCTTTTTTTTTATTTTTTTTTATTTTTTTATATTGGCAAAGAGAAAATGCTATTTATGATGCAAACTTATGCTTGTGACCGCGCCTTTGTGGTTGCCTACGTATCTCCAAGAACTCTTCGGGGGATGGGGAGAATCAGGTCTTTCGTAGTTCCTTCCAGGATGCGAACTTCGTGCTCAGCTGGTGCGGAATTCATCTCCGGCTTGACTTTGGTGTGGAATTCCTTTCCGTCTTGGTGCGGAATTTATTTCCGACTCGCTGTTGGGGCAAAATTCAATTCTGACTTAATGCTGATTGTGGAATTCATTTCCGATTTGATTTCTTCGCGGGATTTCTTCCCAGCTTGATGTTAGTACAGAATTCATTTCTTCCTGGCTTGATGTCTTTGCGGGATTCCTTCCCGACTGGATGTCTTTGCGGGATTCCTTCCCGACTTGATGTCGATGCAGAATTTGTTTCTGACTTGATTTCTTCGCAGGATTTCTTCCCGGCTTGATGTCTTTACGGGATTCATTCCCGACTGGATGTCTTTGCGGGATTCCTTCCCGACTTGATGTTGATGCAGAATTCATTTCTGATTTGATTTCTTCGCGGGATTTCTTCCCGGCTTGATGTCTTTACGGGATTCATTCCCGACTTTGATGATGTTGAATCAACTTATTGACTCGAGCTCGTATGATAGCGATGACCCTAGGCGAATCTGACTTTGTTGTTGTAGTGGTTTTACCACTGGTTGACTGAAATATGACTTGTATTCATCACAAAGAGTTTTGAATACCCACATTGTGGTGGTAACTTGAGTGGCTAAGGGAAGAAATATCATAGGCATATGAATGCATGTGACTAAGGGAAGAAATGCACGTGAATGTATGAGTCGCCACCTTGTTTAATTATTTTAGGGTAAACTAGGAAAAAACCCTAAATGACTCCAATTTTAATTAACCTAGTTACTAGATTAATTATCCCAATGTGTGAACACCTAAATTTTGAGGCTCAAAGAGCCAATTCTTTCGGACTGCAAACAGTTCGGTCGGACCGGAGGTCATTCAAAAGTTCACCGGAAGTGTGCCAATATGGTACTTGAAATGTCCGAAAAATTACGAGGATCACGGAACTGGTCTCGAAATATTTTTTGGAAGTCCGGAACTCCCGGAAAAGCCTCCGGAACGAAAAAAAAAGGCACGCATGTCCGCCCGCAGGGGTGGGCATGCCCACCCTCAAGGACGGGCGCGCCCGCCCATCATGGGCGGGCACGCCTGTGAACCCCTCCCCCCGAATACATAGGCATGTGATGCATATGATGAATGAGAAGAAATGCACGTGAGTGTGTGAGTCGCCACCTTGTTTAATTATTTTAGGGTAAACTAGGAAAAAACCCTGAATGACTCCAATTTTAATTAACCTAGTTACTAGATTAATTATCCCAATGATTAAGGCACAATCTACGAACCCGAGATGGATCCCGAGACTATGTCATGCTGATGAACTAACCGATGAATGAATGTTTTGCAGGGTGAATGATGTAATTCGATCAAATGAAATGTTTTAAGTGATTTTGACTTGCCGCCCGGGGTGAAATCCCGAACGTGCCTACGTACTTCCGTTTGAATGGAAGATCAAAGTCAACGTAGTTCGATAGGCCTTCTTTGAAGGGCTTTGAAGGTGTATGCTTAATGCATGAGTGTGTATGCTTTGGGCATGAGTGTTTATATGCTTTGTGCATTTTGTGTGTATGCTTTATGCATGAGTGTGTGTATGCTTTGTGCATTTTGTGTGTATGCTTTGTGCATTTTGTGTGTATGCTTTGTGCATTTTGTTTAGGCATTTCGCCAAAGATTGATTGATTTAGGCGTTTATTGCCAAAAGATTCATTTTGAGGCTTTTAGCCAAAAGAGTTGATTTGGGCTTATTCTTGCCAAAATTGGTGTTCGCGCTTATTATTGCCGAAAATGATTTTTGTCGAGCGATTTGTTGCCAAAATCGTTGATTTTAAGGCTCTTAGCCAAAATGGTTTATTTAGGCGATTTGTCGCCAAAAATGTTGATTTAAGGCTTTGGGCCGAAGTTGATTGATTTTAAGGCTTCGAGCCGAAAAAGTGTTGATTTAAGCAATTCGTTTGCTAAAATGTGTAATTTAGCCGATTGTCGCCAAAATGGTTGATTTTGAGGCTTTTAGCCAAAATGATGTAATTTAGGCAATTTGTTTGCCAAAACGATGTGATTGGGCGATTGTCGCCAAAATGGTTGATTTTGAGGCTTTTAGCCAAGATGATGTTGATTTAAGGCTTTGAGCCGAAAATGGTTGATTTTAAGGCATTTATTACCAAAATGTGCGATTTAGGCGTTAATGCCACGATTATCAATTAATCGGGCGTTCGAGCTTAATCACAATTTATTGTCGAAACGTGATTGATTAAGGCTTTTAGCCACAATTATTGATTAATTGGACTTAAGCCGAATTTGTTCGAAATAAGGCAATTGAACCGTAGTTATTAATTAACTAGGCTCTTTTAACCAATATTATCGGATTTAAGGCTTTAATACCACGATTATTGATTAACCGGGCATTTAAGCTTAATCAAATTAATTAAGGCAGTTTATTTACCAAAAAAAATAAGAACGTGAATGCATTTATGCAATTATAGAATTATTAGGAGTAGAAGAGAAGTATGCATGAAGTGCTAAAATTAAATAGGCAGAGTTTCGTTTACGTACCTGATTTAATCGAAGACCGCTTCTTAACTCCAGATTAAGCTCCTTGCTTGGGAAATATTAATTAATTTGTTTAATTTTAGTGTCCAAATATCACAACAAAAATGCAATAAAAATTAAATTAAATGCAAAAAGCGGTAAAGAAAACGCAAGGAGCGTGAGAGGGAGAAGGATTCGTCCGTCAACACAGACAGGGGTGGCCAAAAATGAAGAGGTAAGTGGCTATTTATAGGCCAAAAACGGGCCTAGGGCGGCAGCTGCCGGCAGCAGGTGCCGCCGCGGCGGGCGGCAGGTGGCTGGCGGCAGGTGCCGCCTGACAGGGCGGCAGCTGCCGCCCAGGCGGTGGGGCGGCAAGTGCCGCCGAGGCTGGCCGGCAGGTGCCGCTTGACAGGGCGGCTGCTGCCGCCCAGGCGGTGGGGCGGCAGCTGCCGCCGAGGCTGGGCTGCTGCTGCCGCCGGCGCCGTCGTGTCCGGTGGTGGCCACCTTGTCTCGCTTCGGGAGCTTTTTTGGGAGTTCCGGACCTCCGAAAAATATTCCGGGACCGGTTCTGCGATCCTCGTGAAATTCCGGACGTTTCAAGTACCATATTGACATATTTCTAGTAAATGTCCAAAATGGCCTTCGGTCCGGCCGAACAGTTTGCACAGTTGCTGCAGCAAAGTCAAAGTTACTGTAGCAAAGTCAAACTAATTGGCATGGCACTGTAGCAGCGTGTTTTCGTCCATTTAAAGAGTTTCACATGCCACCAACAACATGAGAAGCCTCAAAATTTGAGTATTCACAGTTGCCCCCCACTGGCTATCATAAAAATGATTTATGAGAGCCAGTGGTTGTCTGATGGAGCAAATTTTGAGGATGGGCAGAGAAGGAAACCTTGCCGTCTCAAATGAAATGATCAAATGCATGGATTTATGTTTGCAATTTAAAGATGTTTTTGCCCCTTTGAGGACTTAAAAAAGAAGTTTTGCCTCTTAGAGGACTTGAAAAGAGATTTTGCCTCTTAGAGGATTTGAAAAGATGTTTTGCCCCTTAATGAGGGCTTAAAAAGTGATTTTACCTCTTAGAGGACTTGAAAATATGTTTTGCCTCTTAATGAGGGCTTAAAAAGTGATTTTGCCTCTTAGAGGACTTGAAAAGATGTTTTGCCTCTTAATGAGGGCTTGAAAAGAGTTTTGTTTTATTTTTGAGAACCAAGGGTCCACCTAAAGTCGAAATGACCAAATGGCTTGGTTTTGGATGAAAAAATGGTTGGTCCTTGGTTAGGGTTTCACCCTGGGTTGTGTATGTGTTTTTTTTTTTTTTTCTTTTTTCTATAACACTTGCCCCTGAATCGGTCTTGGAGGATTTTGCCCCCTGCTTGAGAGAATTGATGCCCTTATTAGCTGAAGTAGAATTTCTTCTTAATGAAAGACTAAAAATTTCGTGATTACTTCTGTGATGGGAGAATGGTGAAGGTTCTTATCACTTCTTGCCCCCATAATGGTGCTGACCATGGAATACTTCAAGACATTGGTATTGTACTTGTCCAATCGATTGAGGAATCAAAGAGAACAAGGCCACTTACATGACTCGAGGAAACGGACAATGTGGATGACATCGTTCGTCTTGAAAGGATCGAAGAAACGATGGTCCGAGTGGAGATGAGGTATTAAAGAATTACCTCTCAACGATTATGCTTGACATTTTTAGGGTTGTTTTGGAAACCCCGGGGATTGACATTTTCCTTTTTTTTTTTTTTTTCGAGGAATGACTCAAAGAGTGACGCTTTCAAGATGAACTTTTGAGGATGACTTAATTTTTTGTGACTCCTTGTGGAATGACCACTGGTGATGGAGACTTGATTTTAGAGACTCGATTTAGAGACTCAAATTTTTCTTGTAGTGAATTTTGACTCGAAGGAACTTAGTGTTCATCCTACAAAAACGGACTCTCTAAAAGAATTCATGAAAGCACTTTTTTTTTTTTTTTTTTTACCTAGTAGCCGCCCTTTCGGGTCTTCGACTCTAGCAGGCTCTTTGCCCTAACTTTTGCCTAGACCGCCCTTTCGGGTTTTCAGCCTAGCGGGCTCAATTCTTGCCTGAAGCCGCCCTTCCGGGTTTTCAACTCCAGCTTTTATTTTTCTTTTCTTCTCCATTTTTTTTATATATTTTTTTTATATATTTTTTATATTGGCAAAGAGAAAATGCTTTTTATGATGCAAACTTATGTTTGTGACCGCGCCTTTGTGGCTGCCTACATATCTCCAAGAACTCTTCGGGGGATGGGGAGAATCAGGTCTTTCGTAGTTCCTTCCGAGATGCGAACTTCGTGCTCGGCTTGGTGCGGAATTCATCTCCGGTTTGATTTCTTCGCGGGATTTCTTCCCGGCTTGATGTCTTTGCGAGATTCCTTCCCAGCTGGACGTCTTTGCAGGATTTCCTTCCAGACTTGATGTTGATGCAGAATTCATTTCTGTCTTGATTTCTTCGCAGGATTCTTTCCCGGCTTGGTGCAGAATTTATTTCCGACTTGGTGCGGAATGACTTGCTATTGGGGCAAAATTTAATTCCGACTTGATGCTGATTGTGGAATTCATTTCCGATCTGATTGTTGATGCAGAATTCATTTCTGACTTGATTTCTTCGCGGGATTCCTTCCCGGCTTGATGTCTTTGCGGGATTCCTTCCCGGCTGGATGTGGATGCAGAATTCATTTCTGACTTGATTTCTTTGCGGGATTCCTTCCCGGCTTGATGTCTTTGTGGGATTCCTTCCCGACTTGATGTTGATGCAGAATTCATTTCTGGCTTGATGTCTTTGCGGGATTCCTTCCCGACCGGATGTCTTTGCGGGATTCCTTCCCGACTTGATGTCTTTGCGGGATTCCTTCCCGATTTGATGTTGATGCAGAATTCATTTCTGACTTGATTTCTTCGCGGGTTACCTTCCCGGCTTGATGTCTTTGCGGGATTCCTTCCCGACTTGATGTCTTTACGGGATTCATTCCTGACTTTGATGATGTTGAATCAACTTATTGACTCGAGCTCGCATGATAGTGATGACCCTAGGCGAATCTGGCTTTGTTGTTGTAGCGGTTTTACCACTGGTTGACTGAAATATGACTTGTATTCATCACAAAGAGTTTTGAATACCCACATTGTGGTGGTAACTTGAGTGGCTTGAGTGTTGAAGAAGCTTTTATGCTTTGAGTTTATGGCTTCGCCATGTTTGAATTCTTGAGGTTAATTCGATTCATTTTCTTGAACTTCATCTTCCTCTAAATTTGAAACTTATTTCCTCAATGGTTCTCCTCTCCATAAGGAATTTTGAGGAGACTCTTCCTTTTTCTTGTTTTGAGAAATGATCCTTGTTTATAAGGACATTTGTATTTGTGCCATTTTTGGTGCTTGATTTTCAAGGTGTTTGTTGTCATCCAATTTGTGGAAATGACTACTTTTAACTTGCTTTTTCAAAATGTGAGCAGCCGCTTGGTCTTTGTCCTTATGGCTGAAATGATTTGTCCTCTACCCTTGATGGGCTTGAATTTGTCGGAGAGTTTGTAGTTGACCCGTTTTGGACAACTTGATTTCCTGTAGCTTTGATTTCTTTCTTTTGTGCAGAAGTTCCTTTTGACCCATTTTTTTTTTTTTTGCTTTGTTTGCTTCCTTTTGACCAGGGGTTCCTTTTGTCCCGTTTTTCCTTTTGCTTACTTAGAAGCAGCCTCTCCATAAAGAATTTCGAGGCAACTTGATTCTGAGATGACTTGAGTAATGTATGGATAGCATTGCGACTTCGTGCAGACCCAACCCAATTCCAAGCATAACTTCTTTATTCTGTTGCTTTTAAGCTCAAAATTCAGACACCTCTCTATCGGAGCATCTTCCATCCTTGGGTTTTCAGAGAAACCATTCTGGCCCTAACCCCTTCAATCGGCTTTGTCTCGGTACTGTTTGAAGTCTTGCGTACCCTTTGCTGGATCCTTTCCATTACCCTTCAAAACTTCCCCTTTGATGGTGCTTCTTAAGATGCCCCCAGCTTTGATTGATGCAGAGCAAATGAATGGATGAATGCATTTTTCTTTGCCAATTTTTATTTTCTTTTTTTTTTATCATCATTTTTTTTATTTTTTTGATTTTTTATTTTTTTGATTTTTTTTTTGTGCTTTCACAGGAAAAGATAGAGAGAGAGTATAAACATGATTGGAACGTAAACTGATCCCTTTTTATTGATAAGACAAAATTTGTGTACAAAAGACACTTAGATTTACAAATTTGAATTGAATGAAAACTTGAATGGAAATGAAAATGAAAAGAAAAAACTAGGCCCTAAAAGATAGACTCTAGGTGGACTATGATGGACTAGGATCGGATTGACTGTAGTGACTTTGTTCTTCTTGATGCTTCAATCAATCAGACATGTTGTTGTTGGTCTTGAACAATTCTTTTGTTCTTTTGGAGGTTTGATCTCAACCTTCTTAGACACAAACTTCATTCATTTCTAAGAAAAGTTCGAAAGGATCGAACGATTCTTGTTCAGCAATTTTTTTTTTTTGCATTAATCCCATGGTTAGGCAAGGGATTGGTTGTTATTCAGCTTGCTCTTGGGGATGATAGACCCATTGTCAACCAGGTCTTGTAGACGGTTTTTTAAAGTCCAGCATGATTTGGTCTTATGCCCATGTCCTTGATGGTACTCACAGTATTCATTGGCTTTGAAATTCCGGGGTAGGGGGTTTGGTAATGGCCTTGCTTCTAAGGGCTTCAGTAAATTTGCTTTCATTGCTTCTCGGAATACCAAAAGGATTGGCATGCCGATATCAGTATATTGCCTCCTTGGCCGATTGTTTCCCAAATTCCCAACACGTAAAGGATTCGTGGGGATTATACTGGCTATTTCATTTGTCTCACTGGTCCCAGCACGATTCTGCTTCTTGTATGAGTCTTCTTTGAGTTGACCCAATTGAATTAAGTCTTCCACCTTAGTTGCAGTCGCAATGAGCGATTGGAACGTAGGCAAGTACTGTGTTTGAAGTTGTGACTGGTAGACAGGCAGTAAATTCTTGATTATTATGTCAACTTGTTCCTGTTCAGAGGGTCGGTTGATCATTTGAGCAGCTTTGGCTCTCCACCTCGAAAGGAACGAGGAGAAGGGCTCATTGCTCTTTTGTTTAGTGGTTTCCAGCTCCCTCCGGGTAACATCCACTTCGATATTATAATGGTACTGCATGTTGAAAGCATTGCATATGTCCTCCCAATTCTTCATTTTGGAACGATCCAAGCTTACAAACCATCTTAATGCAGCACTAGTCAAAGATTGCTGAAACAACTGAGCAAGGAGCTCGCTGTTCAGGCCAAACGGGTTGAGGGCACCCACATACATTTTCAGGTGCGTTTTGGGACAAGTGGTTCCGTCAAACTTATCCATGTTGGGCATTTTGAATTTTGTTGGCAGTCTGGCTTCGGGGAACAAAGACAAGGAGTCCATGTCCACCACTTCCTTATGTGTCTTGAGGGCAGTAATAGACCTTTCCAACAGTTCTAATTTTTCTCTCATTTTCTGAGCTTCCATCTCAGAAGCAGTTCCAGAGGGCATATCATCCAAGTTAAGGGTAGGGTTTGTCGGTTCTGTAGCAGGTCCCTGATTGGAGGCAGAAGGTCCACTTCCCCCGGCGGAAGCCCCATTTCCATTACCACCACCTAGTTCAGCTATTATGGCAGTCCTCTGGGCAGCCAATGCCTCATTCATTCTAGCCTCCATTCTGGCTTCCAGTTGTTCAATGAGGTTTTGGATGTCAGAGAGTGATGCCATTGGTGCAGTCGGGGTTGTTGGACCTGTGGGTGAAAGCTCAATTGGTGTTTCGAGTACAGGTGGTCTTTGGAGGGGTACCTGTGAAAGGACATAGTCAAAACGATTAGACTATCCTATATAAGGTGTTTCCATATGGTATGTGAGATAGTGTGAGGTAGGGTAGTGTATGGGTAAAGTATTTGGACTTAACCCTTGTGATGTGGGGTGGTATGTTAGGTAGAGTGCTTAGGGCTGGACACCTCGACTTTTCGAAAGGTCCTAAGTTCTCAAAGAAATTTTTTTTTTTGGGCCTTAGGGGCCAAAATGTGAATTTTTGGGCCTTTGAGGCCAAAATGTGAGTTTTAGGGCCTTAGGGGCCAAAATGTGAATATTTGGCCCTTTGGGGCCAAGTGGCGAATTTTTGGGCCTTAGAGGCCAAATTGGGAATTTTTAGGCCTTAGGGACCAAAATGTGAACTTTGAAGCCTTAGGGGCCAAAATGCGAATTTGTGGGCCTTTGGGCCAAGTGGCGAATTTTTGGGCCTTAGGGGCCGAATTGGGAATTTTTAGGCCTTAGGGGCCAAAATGTGAACTTTTGGGCCTTTGGGGCCAAGTGGCGAATTTTTGGGCCTTAGGGGCCGAATTGTGAATTTTTGGGCCTTTGGGGCCAAATTGAGAATTTTCGGGCCTTCAGGGCCAAATAGAGAATTTTCGGGCCTTCGGGGCCAAATTAGGAATATTTGGGCCTTAGGGGCCGAGATGTGAATTTCTGGGCCTTCGAAGCCAAATCGGGAATTTTTGGGCCTTCGGGGCCAAATCGAGAATTTTTGGGCCTTCGGGGCCAAATTGAGAATTTTTGGGCCTTCGGGGCCGAATTAGAAATTTTTGGGCCTTTGGGGCCAAATTAGGAATTTTTGGGCCTTAGGGGCCGAGATGTGAATTTTTGGGCCTTCGGGGCCAAATTGGAAATTTTCGGGCCTTCGGGCCAAATAGAGAATTTTCGGGCCTTCGGGGCCAAATTAGGAATTTTTGGGCCTTAGGGGCCGAGATGTGAATTTTTGGGCCTTTGGGGCCAAATTGAGAATTTTCGGGCCTTCAGGGCCAAATAGAGAATTTTCGGGCCTTCGGGGCCAAATTAGGAATATTTGGGCCTTAGGGGCCGAGATGTGAATTTCTGGGCCTTCGGGGCCAAATCGGGAATTTTCGGGCCTTCGGGGCCAAATCGGGAATTTTTGGGCCTTCGGGGCCAAATTGAGAATTTTCGGGCCTTCGGGGCCGAATTAGGAATTTTCGGGCCTTCGGGGCCAAATTAGGAATTTTTGGGCCTTAGGGGCCGAGATGTGAATTTTTGGGCCTTCGGGGCCAAATTGGAAATTTTCGGGCCTTCGGGGCCAAATAGAGAATTTTCGGGCCTTCGGGGCCAAATTAGGAATTTTTGGGCCTTAGGGGCCGAGATGTGAATTTTTGGGCCTTCGGGGCCAAATCGGAAATTTTTGGGCCTTCGGGGCCAAATTGGGAATTTTTGGGCCTTCAGGGCCAAATCGGAAATTTTTGGGCCTTCGGGGCCAAATTGAGAATTTTCGGGCCTTCGGGGCCAAATTAGGAATTTTCGGGCCTTCGGGGCCAAATTAGGAATTTTTGGGCCTTAGGGGCCGAGATGTGAATTTTTCGGCCTTCGGGGCCAAATAGAGAATTTTCGGGCCTTCGGGGCCAAATTAGGAATTTTTGGGCCTTAGGGGCCGAGATGTGAATTTTTGGGCCTTCGGGGCCAAATTGGAAATTTTTGGGCCTTCGGGGCCAAATCGGGAATTTTTGGGCCTTCAGGGCCAAATCGGGAATTTTTGGGCCTTCGGGGCCAAATCGAGAATTTTCGGGCCTTCGGGGCCAAATTAGGAATTTTCGGGCCTTCGGGGCCAAATTAGGAATTTTCGGGCCTTCGGGGCCAAATTGGAAATTTTCGGGCCTTCGGGGCCAAATCGGGAATTTTTGGGCCTTCGGGGCCAAATTGAGAATTTTCGGGCCTTCAGGGCCGAATTAGGAATTTTCGGGCCTTCGGGCCAAATTAGGAATTTTTGGGCCTTAGGGGCCGAGATGTGAATTTTTGGGCCTTCGGGGCCAAATTGGAAATTTTCGGGCCTTCGGGGCCAAATAGAGAATTTTCGGGCCTTCGGGGCCAAATTAGGAATTTTTGGGCCTTAGGGGCCGAGATGTGAATTTTTGGGCCTTCGGGGCCAAATCGGAAATTTTTGGGCCTTCGGGGCCAAATCGGGAATTTTTGGGCCTTCAGGGCCAAATCGGGAATTTTTGGGCCTTCGGGGCCAAATTGAGAATTTTCGGGCCTTCGGGGCCAAATTAGGAATATTTGGGCCTTCGGGGCCAAATCAGGAATTTTTGGGCCTTAGGGGCCGAGATGTGAATTTTTGGGCCTTCGGGGCCAAATTGGAAATTTTCGGGGCCAAATTGTGAATTTTTAGGCCTTAGGCCAAAGTGAGAATTTTTGGGGCCTTTGTGGCCAAATTGGGAAATTTTGGACTAAAATGTAATTTTCTAGGTCTCAGGGACCGAAATGTGATTTTTCAGCTTTGAAATGGAATGATTTTTTTTGTGAAGTATGGGATGAATGCGTGAATGCGCACAACATCACAACATAATTCATTTTGAAAGGAATGGTTTAGCATCATTGGGTGCATACAGTCCTAAAGGATAGGTTCTATAGGCTATGACACAAATAGAGAATCGGCTTATTAAGGGACCCTTGAACCTTGAGTATGGATATACCTAACCACATGTGAAACAAGGAGTTTCGCGTGGGTCCAACAGTACGCATACCCATGTGCCACCCCGAAAAGGATTAGGGATGGTTTGCGGTAACAGGGAGGACGCTTTGGCTGTCCGTCGACATAATCAAAGAGACCTGCCGATCAGCGCTACTTGCTATCCAGACTCAGAAATTTGAACAGAGAGAGAAGAAATCCATTTGAAATTCATTTTTTATGCAATGGAGAAAAGGATTCTCAATCGTGCAAATAAATCAACAAGTTTTAATGTCTTAATCATATTTTAAAATTAAGTCCAAATTTCCTTATCAAGTATTCTTAAAGAAAGAACACTTGATTCGTGCTAGGATATCCTGCAAAACAAGGCACAACAAAATAATACCCTAAAGAAGGGCAAGTTAGTTGATGCAGCAATTGTAGTCCACTTTATGCAAAATGATTACAATAATCCCCAGTGAAGTCGCCAAACTGTGAACCCCTCCCCCCGAATACATAGGCATGTGATGCATATGATGAATGAGAAGAAATGCACGTGAGTGTGTGAGTCGCCACCTTGTTTAATTATTTTAGGGTAAACTAGGAAAAAACCCTGAATGACTCCAATTTTAATTAACCTAGTTACTAGATTAATTATCCCAATGATTAAGGCACAATCTACGAACCCGAGATGGATCCCGAGACTATGTCATGCTGATGAACTAACCGATGAATGAATGTTTTGCAGGGTGAATGATGTAATTCGATCAAATGAAATGTTTTAAGTGATTTCGACTCGCCGCCCGGGGTGAAATCCCGAACGTGCCTACGTACTTCCGTTTGAATGGAAGATCAAAGTCAACGTAGTTCGATAGGCCTTCTTTGAAGGGCTTTGAAGGTGTATGCTTAATGCATGAGTGTGTATGCTTTGGGCATGAGTGTTTATATGCTTTGTGCATTTTGTGTGTATGCTTTATGCATGAGTGTGTGTATGCTTTGTGCATTTTGTGTGTATGCTTTGTGCATGAGTGTGTGTATGCTTTGTGCATTTTGTTTAGGCATTTCGCCAAAGATTGATTGATTTAGGCGTTTATTGCCAAAAGATTCATTTTGAGGCTTTTAGCCAAAAGAGTTGATTTGGGCTTATTCTTGCCAAAATTGGTGTTCGGGCTTATTATTGCCGAAAATGATTTTTGTCGAGCGATTTGTTGCCAAAATCGTTGATTTTAAGGCTCTTAGCCAAAATGGTTTATTTAGGCGATTTGTCGCAAAAAATGTTGATTTAAGGCTTTGGGCCGAAGTTGATTGATTTTAAGGCTTCGAGCCGAAAAAGTGTTGATTTAAGCAATTCGTTTGCTAAAATGTGTAATTTAGCCGATTGTCGCCAAAATAGTTGATTTTGAGGCTTTTAGCCAAAATGATGTAATTTAGGCAATTTGTTTGCCAAAACGATGTGATTGGGCGATTGTCGCCAAAATGGTTGATTTTGAGGCTTTTAGCCAAGATGATGTTGATTTAAGGCTTTGAGCCGAAAATGGTTGATTTTAAGGCATTTATTACCAAAATGTGCGATTTAGGCGTTAATGCCACGATTATCAATTAATCGGGCGTTCGAGCTTAATCACAATTTATTGTCGAAACGTGATTGATTAAGGCTTTTAGCCACAATTATTGATTAATTGGACTTAAGCCGAATTTGTTCGAAATAAGGCAATTGAACCGTAGTTATTAATTAACTAGGCTCTTTTAACCAATATTATCGGATTTAAGGCTTTAATACCACGATTATTGATTAACCGGGCATTTAAGCTTAATCAAATTAATTAAGGCAGTTTATTTACCAAAAAAAATAAGAACGTGAATGCATTTATGCAATTATAGAATTATTAGGAGTAGAAGAGAAGTATGCATGAAGTGCTAAAATTAAATAGGCAGAGTTTCGTTTACGTACCTGATTTAATCGAAGACCGCTTCTTAACTCCAGATTAAGCTCCTTGCTTGGGAAATATTAATTAATTTGTTTAATTTTAGTGTCCAAATATCACAACAAAAATGCAATAAAAATTAAATTAAATGCAAAACGCGGTAAAGAAAACGCAAGGAGCGTGAGAGGGAGAAGGATTCGTCCGTCAACACAGACAGGGGTGGCCAAAAATGAAGAGGTAAGTGGCTATTTATAGGCCAAAAACGGGCCTAGGGCGGCAGGTGCCGCCGG
Organism: Jatropha curcas; assembly: GCF_041381405.1. Classification (NCBI taxonomy): domain Eukaryota; kingdom Viridiplantae; phylum Streptophyta; class Magnoliopsida; order Malpighiales; family Euphorbiaceae; genus Jatropha; species Jatropha curcas. The sequence continues at coordinate 14,266,553 of NC_143155.1, forward strand.
CGCCGGCGGCAGGTGGCTGGCGGCAGGTGCCGCCTGACAGGGCAGCAGGTGCCGCCTGACAGGGCAGCAGCTGCCGCCCAGGCGGTGGGGCGGCAGCTGCCGCCGTGACCGGCGGCCGGCGCCGTCGTGTCCGGTGGTGGCCACCTTGTCTCGCTTCGGGAGCTTTTTTGGGAGTTCCGGACCTCCGAAAAATATTCCGGGACCGGTTCTGCGATCCTCGTGAAATTCCGGACGTTTCAAGTACCATATTGACATATTTCTAGTAAATGTCCAAAATGGCCTTCGGTCCGGCCGAACAGTTTGCACAGTTGCTGCAGCAAAGTCAAATTTACTGTAGCAAAGTCAAACTAATTGGCATGGCACTGTAGCTGCGTGTTTTCCTCCATTTAAAGAGTTTCACATGCCACCAACAACATGAGAAGCCTCAAAATTTGAGTATTCACAACGCCCGCCCTCGAGGGCGGGCAGGCGCGCCCGGGGTGCGTTTTTTTCCTATAAAAAGAGGCCCCGGGACTCCGTTTTGAGACACTCAGTCTGTATTAACGGACGCTCCTTCTCCCTACGCTCTTTGCGATTCTTTACTGCTTTCTTGCATTTTTTAATTTTAGTTTTACTTTATTTTTTGTGATACTTGGTCACTTAAAATTAAATTAAAATTAATTCCCTTAACAAGGAGCTTAACCTGAAGTTAAGAAGCGGTCGACGATTAAATCAGGTACGTAAGTTAAACTTTACCTATTTAATTTTAGCACTTCATGCATGCTTCTTTTCTACTCCTAATAATTCTACAATTGCATAAATGCATTCATACCATCATATAAGCATGTAAATTGCCTCAATTAAAGTATGATTAAGCTAAATGCCCGGTTAATTAATAATCGTGGTATTAAAGCTTAAATCCGACAATATTGGCTTAAAATATCTAGTCTATCAATGGATATGGTATGATCGCCTTTATTTCGAACAATTTTCGGCTTAAGTCCAGTTCATCAATAATTGTGACTAAGTAGCCTAAATTATTCACGTTCTTTTGGCATTAAATTGCCTACATTGCAGATTGATTAATTACTTTTGGTAAACAAATTGCCAATAAGTAAGATCAGTCATTTTTTTTTTAGCAATAAAACGCTTAAATCAAAGTTTTGGCAAAATGCCTTAAAACTAAATCAATCTTTTTGGCTTTAAAGCCTTAAATCATTCAATTTTGGCGACAGTCGCCTAAATAAATCATCAATCAATTTTGGCAACATCTTGCCTAAATCGACACTTTTTGCTAAAAGCTTTCAAATCAACACATTTTGTCTCAAAGCCTTAAAAATCAATTTTTCGGCAATTAAACTGCCTAAATCACAAAATGTTTTCGGCTAAAAGCCTTAATTCATTTTTTGGCAAACAAATAAGTCCAATCAACATTTTTTTTGGCACACAAATAAGTCCAATCAACACTTTTGGGCAAAATGCCTAAAACAATCAATTCTTTGGCACAATGCCTAAACAAAATGCACAAAGCATACACACACTCATGCATAAAGCATCCCCATTCAAAGCCCTCTAAAAGAGGCCTATCGAACTACGTTGACTTTGATCTTCCATTCAAACGGAAGTACGTAGGCACGTTCAGGATTTAACCTCGGGCGGCAAGTCGAAATCACATAAACATTTTTCATTGGTCCAATTACCTTGCAAAGCATTCATTCATTGGTTAGTTTATCAGCATGACATAGTCTCGGGATCCATCTCGGGTTAGCATACCATGCCTTAGACATTGGGCTAATTAATCTAGTAACTAGGTTAATTAAAATTGGAGTCACTTAGGGTTTTTTCCTAGTTTACCCTAAAACAATTAAACAAGGTGGCGACTCATACATTCACGTGCATTTCTTCCTTTAGTCACATGCATTCATATGCCGGTGATATTTTGGGGAGGGGTTCACAGCTTGGCGACTTCACTGGGGAATTTATGTAATCTTTTTGCACAATAGTGGACTACAATTGTTGAATAAACTAACCTGCCCTTCTTTAGGGCATTACTTTACTATGCTTTGTTTTGCAGGGTACCTTGACATAAATCGAGTGTTCTTTCTTTAAGAATACTCGATGAGAGGAAATTTGAACTTAAGTGACAAATTTGATTAAGACATTTAAATTTGTTGATCTATTTGCACGATTGAGAATCTTTTTCTCCATTGCATAAAAAAATGAATTTCAAATGAATTTCTTCTCTCTCTGTTCAAACTTCTGAGTCTGGATAGCAAGTAGCGCTGATCGGCAGGTCTCTTTGATTATGTCAACGGACAGCCAAAGCGTCCTCCCTGTTACCGCAAACCGCCCCTAATCCTTTTGGGGGTGGCCCATGGGTATGCGTACCGTCGGACCCACGTGAAACTCTTTGTTTCACATGTGGTTAGGTATATCCATACTCAAGGTTCAAGGGTCCCTTATAAGCCGATTCTCTATTTTGAGTCATAGCCCATAGAACCTATCCTTTAGGACTGTATGCACCCAATGATGTGAATCATATCATTAAACAGATTATGACGTGTTGTTATGCGCATTCACGACATATCATAAACATGGGGTAAACACAAAAAGAGCATGAAATACCCTTTTACTTTCAGTCATGCACAGTTGGACAAGAGAGTCAATTCACCTCACATCAGCTACCTGATACACCAACCGTTGTACCTAATCCACCTACCCTTATCCTTACAGGTGCCCACAATCCGAGTGCCTACTCAAGTGCCAATCACACCTACAGTACTATCACCAGCTTCACCAGCTACACCAGCTTCACCCACAACTTCAACAACTTTACCTGCACCAATGGCATCGATTGCTGATATCCAAACCCTCATTGAACAACTCGAGGCCAGAATGGAGGCCAGAATGGAGGCCAGAATGAATGAGGCATTGGCTGCCCAAAGGACTGCCCTCATAGCTGAATTGGGCAATGGTAATGGAAATGGGGCTTCAGCCGGAGGAAGTGGGCCTGCCACCTCCAATCAGGGGCCTGCTGCTGAACCAACGAACCCCGCCCTAAACCTGGATGACGTGCCTTCCAAAACTGCTTCTGAGCTGGAAGCTCAGAAAACGAGAGAAAAACTGGAAACCACCAAACAGAAAAACAATGAACCCTTTCCCTCGTTCCTTACGAGGAAAAGGGCCAAGGTGGCCCAAATGATCAACCGGCCTTCTGAGCAAGAACAGGTGAACATAATAATCAAGAGCCTACCGCCTGTTTACCAACAACAATTACAAGCCCAGTACCTCCCAACATTCCAGTCGCTCATTGCCGCTGCTACGAAGGTAGAGGATTTACTTCAGATGGGGCAGCTGAAAGAAGACTCGGGGACCTCAAAATATAAAAAACATAGCCAATCTAGCAAAGTCCATGAAGTGGCAAGCGTCACCCACACGAATCCTTTACATGTGGGAAATATGAGAAATGGCAGTCAATCGAGAAGGACATATACTGATCTCGGGATGCCAATCCTTTCGGTATTCCGAGAGGCTGTCAAGGCAAACTACATCAAGCCTTTGGAAGCCAGGCCACCAAACCCATTACGAAGGAACTACAGAGCTGATGAATACTGTGAGTACCATCAGGGTAACGGGCACAATACTGAAGCGTGTTGGACGCTTAAGAACCGCATCCAAGACCTGGTAGACGACGGTTCAATCATCCCAAGAAGTAAGCCCAACATTAGCACCAACCCCTTATCAAATCACGGGGTAAATGCTATTATGGCTGACCAGGAACTAATCGATCCTTTCGAACTGTTCCTAGAAATGAATGACATCCGTATCCTGGACCTAAAAGGTTTATCTGAAGAGCCCGAAACAGTAACTGAACTAGAAGTGGAAGACTTCATGCAGCCTAGTCTCTTTGATGAGGTTGCAGTCATTACAGGAAATGACGGGAATCGAGACCTGCTAGATCTGATCAAGCCGAACGAAGGACCTCTCACCAACTGGTACACCGAGGAGGAGCGCACTGCTGATAAACCCCCTCCCGAGTCAAACCTAGTACCGGAGTCTGTAATAAAGTCCTGTACTGAGTCCGAGTCTGACCCCGAGTCTGAAACCGAGTCAGAGTCTAGTTCCAGTCCCGAGTCATTTGTGTCGGATCTAGAAGATCCAGATGTCAAATTTGATGTATTCTTTGAAGACGATTCCGTCATAATTAATAAAGGCTTGCAAATTCTTGATTACCCTGCGTGTCTATCTTTCCAAGCATTTCCAAGCAAAAACAATCAAATAAATGAAATAAAAAATGAAAAGGAAAAAATAATAATTGGCAAAGAAGAAAACGAACATACATACATTGCATCTCATTGCATGAACAGGGAACAGGTCAGTGAATGTTTGAAGAAATTTGCTGATTGCTTCATGTGGAAGGCGAGTGACATCACGGGAATTGACCCAGCAATAGTGGTGCACAAAATTCCAGTGTATCCGGAAGCCAAGCCGGTGAAACAAAAACTCAGAAGACTGAAGACGGAATGGTCCTTAAAAATCAAGGAGGAGGTTGCCAAGCAGCTAGAGAATAAGTTCATAGAACCCATCGCCTACCCGACTTGGTTAGCAAACATAGTGCCGGTTCCTAAGAAGGATGGAAAGGTGCGAATGTGTGTGGATTACAGGGATTTGAATAAAGCTTGTCCGAAGGATGATTTTCCCCTGCCACATATTGACTTACTGGTGGATCGAATGGCTGGACACGAGATGGTCTCTTTGACCGATCTTGCTGTCGGGTACAATCAAATAATGATGCATTTGCCAGACAAAGAGAAGACGGCATTCATCACAGAATGGGGAACCTACTGCTATAGGGTCATGCCCTTCGGGCTCAAAAATGCCGGGGCAACCTATCAAAGAATGGCAACGACCATCTTTCACGACATGATTCACAAGGAGGTGGAAGTGTATGTGGATGATATGGTGGTTAAGTCAAAAACAACCGAAGAACATACAACAGCACTTGAGAAGTTCTTCCTTAGACTTCGAAAGTATAATCTGAAGCTCAACCCGGCAAAATGTCTGTTTGGAGCCACATCCGGAGTATTTCTGGGGCATATGGTTAGTCGGAAGGGCATAGAGATTGACCCTTCGAAGGCCAAAGCTATTCTGGAAATGCCAGTACCAAAGACCGAAAAAGAAGTCCGAGGTTTCTTGGGAAGGCTACAGTACATCAGCCATTTCATCAATCAGTTGGCCGATACCTGTGGCCCAATTTTCAAGCTACTTAGGAAAGGAGTGGCAGTCAAATGGAATGAGGATTGTCAGGCAGCTTTCGACCAAGTCAAGCAATACCTGTTATCCCCGCCAGTCTTACAACCACCAAGGCTAGGAAAGCCTCTGCTACTGTACCTGTCTGTAACAGAAGAAGCAATGGGGGCCATATTAGCTCAACAAGCAGAAGATACAAGGATAGAAAATGCCGTGTATTACCTCAGTAAGAGGATGCTGGAATATGAGCTGAAATACAACAAGATAGAGAAGTTGTGCCTGGCTCTAGTTTGGGCCTATACCAAGCTGCAACACTACCTCTCGTCTTACACTACACACGTAATCTCTGAATCAAACCCCTTGAAATTCCTTATGGAAAGGCCGGTTCTTGACTGTAAGATGGCAAAGTGGGTGTCAGTGCTCGCAGCCTACGATTTAAAATTTGTACAACGTAAGGCAGTAAAAGGCGGAGCTTTGGCTGACCAATTAGCCGAATTACCGGTCGAAGATCAAATGCCGGAGGTAGAATTCCCCGACGAAAACCTGTTGCACCTGGAAAGTCAGGTCTAGGAGATGTACTTCGATGGAGCTTCGAATTACCATGGAAATGGGATTGGAGTTGTATTCAAAACTCCTTGTGGAGAATACGTCCCAATTGCAGTTAAACTGGACTTCGACTGTACCAATAATGAGGCCGAATACGAAGCCTGTATCAAGGGATTAGAAGTAGCCTTGGAAAAGGAGATAAAAGTTCTTAGGGTTTTCGGAGATTCCAACCTGATAGTCTCCCAGGCTCTAAGGAAGTGGAAAATCAAGGAAGAGCGTTTGGTTCCTTACCTACAACGCTTAGACGAATTAGCTCAACAGTTTGAGGAACTATCTTTCCACTACCTGCCACGCGCCAAAAATCAGTTTGCAGATGCTTTGGCTACTTTGGCCTCCATGGTTAATGCAGGGGAAGACCAAATCATTCGACCTCTGACGGTTCGGCTACAGAAACAGCCAGCACATGTCATGAATCTAGTCGATGACAAGCCGTGGTTTTGGGACATACAAAATTATCTCCAGAATGAAGCCTACCCGGAGGGATCCACCAAAACTGACCAACGGACATTGAGACAGTTAGCGTCGGGATACTTCCTTACCGGGGGAGTTCTATATAAAAGAAGTTGGAATGGCTTGCACCTAAGGTGCGTTGATGAAGAAGAAGCCCAAACCATCATGGATTCCGTACATAATGGGGAATCTGGGTCACACATGCATGGGATAGCCTTGGCTCGGAAAATCATGAACCTAGGTTATTACTGGTCAACTATGAATTCGGATTGTGTGAGGCATGCGCGTAAGTGCCATGAGTGCCAAATTTTTGCTAAGCTGCAAAAACGGCCTCCGGTCCATTTGAATCCAATTGCTTCACCGTGGCCTTTTGCAACTTGGGGCATAGATGTAATTGGAAAAGTCCACCCGAAAGCCTCTAATGGCCATCAGTTTATCCTGGTCGCTGTAGATTATTTCACTAAATGGATCGAGGCAGCCTCTTATTCAGTTCTAAATGCCAAGAAGGCAGCACAGTTTGTCCGTACAAACATCCTTTGTCGGTACGGAACACCATTCGAGATCATCACAGATAATGGGTCTCACTTTCAGAGTGAATTTTCTAATTTGTTGAAAGAAACAAGAATCCAACATCATAAGTCCTCACCTTATCGTCCACAAACAAACGGGGCTGTAGAAGCTGCAAATAAGGCTATAAAAGTCATTTTACAGAAGACAGTTCAAAAGCATAGAGCTTGGCACGAACAGTTACCAAATGCCTTATGGGGATATAGGACTTCAATCAGAACGCCTACTGGGGCAACTCCGTATTCCTTAGTATATGGCATGGAAGCAGTGTTGCCTATTGAGCTGGAAGTTCAGTCGGCGAGGATCATCCGAGAAAGCCAGATCAGCGAAGCAGATTGGGTTGAGAATTATCATTTGCAGCTCTTGGGTATGGATGAAAAGCGATTGCGAGCAATCCACCAAACTCAAGTTTATCAAAGAAGAATGGCGCGGCATTTTAATAAAAAGGTCAAAGACCGGAAACTGGAAGAAGGTTGTTTGGTCCTAAAGGAAATTAGACAGCCAATCATAGACCCACGTGGGAAGTTTCGTCCTCATTGGGCTGGACCCTATGTGTTGAAGAAGATACTATCTGGCGGAGCCGTCATCTTGACTGATTTGGATGGTTTGGAATTCACAAATCCATGTAATTTAGATCAGTTGAAAAGGTATTTTGTGTAATTGTAATCATTTGCATAATGTAAAAGGAACTACATTAGACCTGATTCTCTCCGGAAAAAAAAAAAAGGAAATTATGTATCGGAGATATGTAGGCAACCCTCATTGGGTACGGTCTAAACATTAAAAAAAAAATCATTTCATAATTCTTTCTTCTTTGCCAACAATAATAAAAAAAAAAGAAAAGAACAAAAGGAAAAAAGAAAAAACCCGCTAAGTCGAAAACCCGAAAGGGCGGCTTAGGCAAAAGTCGGGGCCCGCTAAGTTGAAAACCCGAAAAGGGCAGCTTAGGCAAAAATGGGTAGCTCGCTAAGTTGAAAACCCGAAAGGGCGGCTTAGGCAAAACTTAGAGCTTTAAAAAATAAATAAATAAATAAATAAATAAAGTTGGAAAATGCTTGGAAAGCTTGAAAGATAAATGACATTCATAATTCAAGCAAGCAGTTCAAATCAAGCAGAAAGCAAAAGAGTCCAATAAATAATAAAGTCTAAACCAAAGTCTCAAGTAAAAAGCCAAAAAGGCAAAACACACATCCAAAAAAAAACCAAAGTCCAAAGTCCCAACAAAAGTCAAAAAAAAAAAGAGCAATAAAGTCCTAAAGCCTATAAAAGTCTAGGTGTCCCGTCGCCTCCGTGGGGCAACATCCTCTGAGTCATCCTTAGCTGTTAAACTCTGTTCCACCTCGCCTGTCCGAGGAGCCAGCACAATCTCCTCACCTGTCCCAACCTCCTCTTCAACATCAGCCTGAACCCAACCTTCAAGAACACTCAGCAGTGCAGTCCTCCTTGGTCTTTCTATCGGCCAGACAGCGGCAATGAACCAGGCCCGGTACTCGGGAGAAGTCTGAACACTGGTAGGATCGGGTAAAGGTCTCACCATGCGGTGATCTCTAACCCAAGCTTCAAGGACAGCTCGGGTAACACCAGCAGTAATGGCAGCATCAGCCGAAATATCATCCATAATGGGGACAGTCTGATCTATCCCCATCTGCCTCAAAACGCGCGAAGCACAGTACCAAGTGCAGTGGGTAAGGCCTAGGAGGTAAACCCGAGAATGGCGGAAGCTGACCTGAATAAAGCGATTGATATTGTACCAAGGGATGAACCACAGTATCTCATTTGGACCCAATTCAACCAGCCACGAAGTCCATGTTTCAGTAGAAGGGTGCGAGATCAAGATTTTTCGCATGCGATACTGGGAAGGATTGTAAGAAAGGGAGGTAAGAGCAGCCACCACTTGAAGATGATCCCTCAACCAAACCTGAGTAATGGATCTTTTCTATTACGAAGAAACAAATTAAAAAGAAGAAGAAGAATGAGGTAGGATAATAGGGAAAAATACCTGGAGAATGATGGGAGAAACTGTCCAATCATCGAACCCTAAAGTAAAAAGTCCTAGTCAACTACTACACCCCTAAGAGTAATGACAGGAGAAGGACCGTACCTCCCCAAATTGATCTTTTCGACTTTGGAGAGACTCCTAGTCCAGCTGTGCATGCTGTGGTTAAAGAAAGGATTCATCTTTTAAAAAAAAAAGAGAGAAAAGATGAGGAATATAGAAAAAAGAGAGAGTTCTTTTCAGTAAAAAAAAAAAAAAAAAGAAAAAATGTATTTTCTATAAAACGGGCTAAAAAAAAAATCCTATTTGATAATCATGCATACATATGAGATTTTCAGTACTAATTGAGTGCAGACACGAACCAAGTTCAGTGCAGGAACATAGCCAAAAGTTCAGAAATACAGCCGAGTTTCAAAAAAAAATCCAAAAGAAAGCAAGAAAATCTAGCATCTATCCGTGGCGAGGCCTCCTGCTCCTCTGATCATCGAAGGCCCGCAGAGTCCAAGCTGAAGTTAGTTCCTCCTGCATTCCAAGGATTAGCTCCATCATCTGACGAATCAAGCCGTCAGGAACCTGGAAATCACACAAAAATACAAAGTCAATATACAAATCTCTCATGAATCCTTTTTATGAGAGATTTACCAGTCATTACCTCATTAATGTCATCAGGAGGAAGAGCCAGGCGATTCACACGGTCAAGGGATACCTCCCTAAGAGACGAAGTACCCTCAGGAGTGTAATAGGAAATGCTTTATGGAAGGTGCAAATTGGCCAAGCCCGGGTGGACAGTCCTGGTAGCCTCTGAAATGGCCTGGGGAATCCTGAAGGCACCAACCGAATGACTAGGGCCAGCTCGAGACGGACCCTCCACCGGAGTAGAAGAAGAAGGCTGGGTCACAGGCCTCCTCCTTGGAGTCCTAGCTGAAGAACCTGAAGCCCGAGAGGAACGGGTGCCAAGCGGCTGGGAAGGAGTCGACCTCGGGAGACTGTCAAACCTGGAGTCGATGGGCCGCATCAGAAACACCTGGCAGAATTCGTCATAATCTCCACCCCGGATCAATTCCATGTGCGGGATACCCTCAGTATGGACATCTGTAAGAACCATCTGTTTGCCCGCTCGCATGTCCTCTGGGGGAGGAAGAGGAACGGAGCGGCAGCCCCTAACCTGGAAGTCCACTTGCTCACCCAGGTAGTAACGTCTCAGAACAGGATGGGATAAGACAAACCGCCGCCGAGACAGAGCCTCTGATCGCCTGAAATGGGGATCCGCCTCAATCCAATGTTGGAGTCGGATGCCCATCGCCCCTACTTCAACCTATGTAAGAGAAGCAAATGTGTTAATAAATCTTTTTTATTTTTCACACAACCAAGAGAAATTAGGAATGCACTCGCCTGCCCTATGGTACAAGTATCGAAGAAGCTCCGCAGATCCCCCAAAGACTTCCGGCATAGAATAGACTGTTGGTTAGCTCGGTACCATCTCCAAGCTAAAGGTACCATCTCCAAGCTAAAGGTACCAACCCTAGCCCAAGATCAGTACGGGCCAGCTCAGGGCGGATATAGGGAAAATACTCAAAGGCCCAAGTCTGCACAAGGAAGGAAAGGATTAATAATAAAAAAAGGGGCACAGAATAAGGATATGTTCTTTACATTACCTCCCAGAAATAGTAGGTCCCACTGAGCCTACAGTGGCCTCGACTCAGATCGCACATATCATCGTACATGCGGCTCAGAATAGCACCGGCCCAGTCATACTCAGTGAGGTGGGCCAAGTCCTCCAAACTCCTCAGTATAGAGGGATTAAACTTCTCTTTTTTGTTAGACCAGAATGACGAAGCAAACAGCAGCAGCAGAGTGAATCTAGCTACCTGAGTAGCCGTTAGCTCTCCCTGTCTAAGTCTGGCATAAATGCCAGGGGCCTGGGAGGATAACCAGTGCCTCGAAACACTCAGATCGGGGGAGGAATGGCTGGGTCTAACAATCCGGGGAAGGTCAATCCCTATCAGCTCTGTCATTCGGTCGGGGGTGACCGCAGTCCTCCAATCGTCATATAGCTCGATCGGCCGAGTACCAAAAGGAATCCCGGAGATCACCGAAAAGTCGGTCGGGGTCATCGTCATCTCACCCCAAGAGAAGTGGAAAGTGTTGGTGGTGTCCCACCATCTCTCAGCCAACGCACCCAGTAGGCTCTTATAATTCTGCCTACCCAGCTCGAGGTTTCTTAAGAAATCCAGGTGAGAAGGGCCAATGATGGCTCCGACCGGGTTATTATGATCAAGTATGTCAAACGGGATCTCAGCAATGGAGGACTCGCCTACGCCCAGCCTAATGTATGCACCCTAAAAGGTAAAAACAGTTTAAGGTTATCCTTTGGTTCCTAACTAAAAGATATCTTAATCCCCTCCTAGCATGCATACTAATAAATATGGTAAGCACAAAAAGAAGTCAATTACAATTTGGCCTAAGGCTCAAAAAAATCACAATTTGGCCTAAGGCCCAAAAAATCACAATTTGGCCTAAGGCCCAAAAAATCACAATTTGGCCTAAGGCCCAAAGAAATCACAGTTTGGCCTAAGGCCCAAAAAAAAAAAAAATTCACACTTGGCCTAAGGCCCAAAGGTACGGAAGCAAGAGAAGCTTACCTGGGCGAAGATGCCGGTCATGGAAGCGTGAGTGTCAGCGTCCGCCGCAAGATTGACATCGTCCACAGAAATTCCTAGAGACTCTAGCAAGTCCTCGTCGCTGCTATAGCTTGGGGAAGCCATGATGAGAAAGTTGAGAGAATTTGAGAGAGCTCTTTTGAATTGGAGAATGAAGAATGAATGAAATCATGAGTTTTTGAGCTATTTATAAGCAAATAGCCAAGAGGCGGATCCTTTTGACGCGTCAAACTTTCGCCTACAAAATTTAGTTTTCAGACAACCACCGGCGCCCATAAAACATCTTTTATGGTTGCCGGTGGGGGGCAACTATGAACACCTAAATTTTGAGGCTCAAAGAGCCAATTCTTTCGGACTGCAAACAGTTCGGTCGGACCGGAGGTCATTCAAAAGTTCACCGGAAGTGTGCCAATATGGTACTTGAAATGTCCGAAAAATTACGAGGATCACGGAACTGGTCTCGGAATATTTTTTGGAAGTCCAAAACTCCCGGAAAAGCCTCCGGAACGAAAAAAAAAGGCATGCATGTCCGCCCGCGGGGGTGGGCATGCCCACCCTCAAGGACGGGCGCGCCCGCCCAGCATGGGCGGGCACGCCCGCCCAGTATGGGCGGACACGCCCGCCCAAACCAGGCGGGCACGCCCGCTCTCTTAGGCGGGCACGCCCGCCCTCAAGGGCGAGCAGGCGCGCCCGGGGTGCGTTTTTTTCCTATAAAAAGAGGCCCCGGGGCTCCGTTTTGAGACACTCAGTCTGTATTAACGGACGCTCCTTCTCCCTACGCTCTTTGCGATTCTTTACTGCTTTCTTGCATTTTTTAATTTTAGTTTTACTTTATTTTTTGTGATACTTGGTCACTTAAAATTAAATTAAAATTAATTCCCTTAACAAGGAGCTTAACCTGGAGTTAAGAAGCGGTCGACGATTAAATCAGGTACGTAAGTTAAACTTTACCTATTTAATTTTAGCACTTCATGCATGCTTCTTTTCTACTCCTAATAATTCTACAACTGCATAAATGCATTCATACCATCATATAAGCATGTAAATTGCCTCAATTAAAGTATGATTAAGCTAAATGCCCGGTTAATTAATAATCGTGGTATTAAAGCTTAAAGTATGATTAAGCATGTAAATTGCCTCAATTAAAGTATGACTTCACCGCATACTTCTCCTCTCGGATGTAGGCTCGGCTTCCCGAGGTCTTAGAGTACACCTAGGTGATTTCCTTATCTTCAGTCTCATTTATCTTCATCATTCATTTTTTCATTGTTTAACCAACTGATTAAATTTCTTCCTCTGTGACTTGTTGCAGGAGCGGAAGACACATAGGACGGCGGTCCATTACAGAGCTGAGGCTGCAGCTAAGGCAGGGGCAGCGGTTGCTCTAGCTGGACCGGCTGGAGTAGTACTAGGCGATGTCCCCTTTCCACCTGGCATGGAGGTGGTGCTGGATCCTGATCTAGGTCTGGGGTCGGGTATTACTATTCCTGCTGACCTTAGGCGAGCTCCTCCGCCATCGCAGCTGGACCCTGAGCATGCCACACATGTGAGTACTAAACTGAATTTACAAAGTTAAGAATATTTTACTTGAATGAGTCCTTATTGAACGTTTTCCTGTGTTCGCAGGTGCCTGCTCGGAGATATCTGGAGATTTGCCAGGGATTCGGCTTTGCTCGGTCTTACATCGCCCAGCTCTACTCTGAGCGCCACGAGAGGGTATATGTGATCTTCATGTGCTTTGCCTTCTTCTTTATCCTTTGCTTCCCTTTTCTTACACATTTCTGTTTTTATAGGATCTGGAGATCGGGAGACTGCGGAGGCATCAGTCTCGCCAGTCCAGTGCTGTGAGTTGACTCCAAGCGGAGGTGGATCGGCTCCGGACGAGGTTGGAGGTAGAGGGTATCCCGCTCGACTCCTCCGAGGAGGACGATGGCGGCTCTTCTTCTGAGGACGCACCACCGTCTCCACCCCCTCAGGCTGCTGCTGGTCCGAGCCGGAGGCGACGTTAGCCCTGCCTCCACGTTTCAGCCTTTTTTTTTTTTTGAACATTTTTGAACATTTTGTAGTTTTTTAGGATGGCTGTACAGTTATTTTTTATGATATTATTTACATTTTTTACAGTATTTTGCTTTTATTACATTATCATACATGTTTATATTTTACAGTTGTGAGGTCTTATTTCTGCAAAAACAAACACAAACACAAAAACACAAAATAGCGGTGTACCATTTATCCACAAAGGTGGTCCACCTCGTTAGCAGTCAATGGACTAATATATTGTAAATGAATGGAATAAAATGAAATAAATAAAGAGTAAAATAATGAACTTAAAATACAACAAAAATCAATTCATAAACAGAAGCGGGTCCTAATACTTACCTGACAGGGCAGTTAATGCCGTTGTAAAGACTCAACCTCCTTATTGTACAAACCGTCCTTCTTATTAATACAAGCTTAAATGTTCACTAACCGGAGCAATCCATGCATAAATGCCTTTCCAACCACCATTGGCAGCAAACATCAAGTCGAATAATGATGGTGCTCCGTTCCCTAGACCCTTTTACTCTTCTATAAATGGAGGCTTCCCTTTTACATCTTCTTCACTTCCAGCATTCAAAGCAAATCCTCTGCTTGGATAATCCCTTTTTCATATGATCGCCTTTATTTCGAACAATTTTCGGCTTAAGTCCAGTTCATCAATAATTGTGACTAAGTAGCCTAAATTATTCACGTTCTTTTGGCATTAAATTGCCTACATTGCAGTTTGATTAATTACTTTTGGTAAACAAATTGCCAATAAGTAAGATCAGTCATTTTTTTTTTTTTTAGCAATAAAACGCTTAAATCAAAGTTTTGGCAAAATGCCTTAAAACTAAATCAATCTTTTTGGCTTTAAAGCCTTAAATCATTCAATTTTGGCGACAGTCGCCTAAATAAATCATCAATCAATTTTGGCAACATCTTGCCTAAATCGACACTTTTTGCTAAAAGCTTTCAAATCAACACATTTTGGCTCAAAGCCTTAAAAATCAATTTTTCGGCAATTAAACTGCCTAAATCACAAAATGTTTTCGGCTAAAAGCCTTAATTCATTTTTTGGCAAACAAATAAGTCCAATCAACATTTTTTTTTGGCACACAAATAAGTCCAATCAACACTTTTGGGCAAAATGCCTAAAACAATCAATTCTTTGGCACAATGCCTAAACAAAATGCACAAAGCATACACACACTCATGCATAAAGCATCCCCATTCAAAGCCCTCTAAAAGAGGCCTATCGAACTACGTTGACTTTGATCTTCCATTCAAACGGAAGTACGTAGGCACGTTCAGGATTTAACCCCGGGCGGCAAGTCGAAATCACATAAACATTTTTCATTGGTTCAATTACCTTGCAAAGCATTCATTCATTGGTTAGTTTATCAGCATGACATAGTCTCGGGATCCATCTCGGGTTAGCATACCATGCCTTAGACATTGGGCTAATTAATCTAGTAACTAGGTTAATTAAAATTGGAGTCACTTAGGGTTTTTTCCTAGCTTACCCTAAAACAATTAAACAAGGTGGCGACTCATACATTCACGTGCATTTCTTCCTTTAGTCACATGCATTCATATGCCAGTGATATTTTGGGGAGGGGTTCACACAATGTCTAAGGCATAATCTGCGAACCTGAGGTGGATCCCGAGACTATGTCATGCTGATGAAACTAACCAAAAATGAATGCTTTGCAAGATGATTGGACCAATGAAATGTTTAAGTGAGTTTGAATGATTGCGACTTGCCGCTCGGGGTTAAATCCCGAACGTGCCTACGTACTTCCGTTTGAATGGAAGATCAAAGTCAACGTAGTTCGATAGGCCTCTTCTAGAGGGCTTTAGATGGGATGCTTTATGCATGAGTGTGTGTATGCTTTGTGCATTTTTGTTCAGGCATTTTGCTGAAGAATTGATTGTTTCAGGCACTTGGTGCCAAAATGTTGATTTGAGGCTTTTTGCCAAAAGAAAGGATTTGGGCTTATTCTTGCCAAAAGATAAGTTGGGCTTATTTGCTTGCCAAAGATTAATTGGGCTTATTATTGCCAAAAGATTGATTGTTTAGGCGATTGTCGCCAAAATTGAATGATTTAAGGCTTTTTAGCCAAAATGAATTGATTTAGGCAATTGTTGCCAAAGGTTGATTTAAGGCTTTTAGCCAAAAGAAATTGATTTAAGCGATTTGTCGCTATAAAAGAGATTAATTTTCACTTATAAGCAATTTATTTGCTTAAAGTGATTATTTAAAGGCTTTTATCCAAATTATTGATTTAAGCGATTTGTCGCTATAAAAGATTAACGTTTCACTTATAAGCAATTTGTTTGCCTAAAGTGATTAATTAAATTGAAATATAGGCAATTTATTGCCATAAAAAAACGTGTTTAAGTAGGACCTTTTAGTCACAATCATTGATTAACTGGACTTAGGCCAAGAACTGTTCGAAATAAAGGCAATTTCACCATAGTTATTGATTAACTAGGCTTCTTTAGCCAATAATGTCAGATTTAAGCTTTAATACCACGATTATTAATTAATCGGGCATTTAAGCTTAATCTTTATTTGATTGAGGCAATTTATTTGCCTAGTGGATGATATGGATGCATTCATGCAGTTATAGAGTTAAGAGGAGTAGAAAAGAAGCATGCATGAAGTGCTAAAATTAAATAGGCGTAGTTTAGTTTATGTACCTGATTTAATCTCCGACCGCTTCTTAACTCCAGGTTAAGCTCCTCGTTAAGGGAAATATTAATTAAAATGGAGTTTTAATGGCCACTTAATAAAGCAAGAAAAAATGAAAGCTAAATAAAATAAAATAAAATAAAATAAAGAATGCAGAAAGCGATAAAAGAATCGCAAAGAGCGTAAAGGGAGAAGAGAGGTCCGTCAACACAGACTGTGTGTCTAAATGGAGCCCCGGGGCCTCTTTTTATAGGAAAAAACGCACCCCGGGCGCGCCTGCCCGCCTGGTCTGGGCGGGCGTGCCCGCCTAATAGGACGGGCATGCCCACCCCCGCGGGCGGACATGCGTGCCTTTTTCCGTTCCGGAGGCTTTTCCGGGAGTTCCGAACTTCCAAAATATATTCCGAGACCAGTTCCGTGATCCTCGTAATTTTTCGGACATTTCAAGTACCATATTGGCACACTTCCGATGAACTTCCAAAATGGCCTCCGGTCCGGCCGGACTGTTTGCAGTCCAGGAAAACTGGCTTTTCGAGCCTCAAAATTTGAGTATTCACAGGTATTTTCATCAAACCAAATTTTGGATATCTCCACTGATCCGACTGGAGCCGATGAAAGCCGATCAAACCAAGCTAAGTAGGTGGCCAGATGATCAAATCAAAACCCTTCAAGCCGATCAAACCGAGCTTCGAAGGTATCTTCATCAAACCAAAAATTTTCCACTAATCCGACTGGAGCCGACAAAGCCAATCAAATCGAGCTGAGAAGGTGGCTAGATACTTAATTCAAAATCTTTCCAAGCCGATCAAACCGAGCTTCGAAGATGATTGCCAGATGGAAGGCGCGTCAATGGACCATTTTAACATTAATCATCTATACAATTAATGATAAAGTGGGGGGGCAAACTATTGACGCATAATTTTATGCCCCCGCCTAACCCGGTGATGATGTAAGGATAAAGAACAAAGAATCACGATCAACCAGAAGTGTTTTGAACCAAAATTGAATCGAGCCGGTCCAAAGAGTCTGACCCACGTTACGGTTGCGTCACGCAGCTATTACCTGCGTGACGGCACTCATAGTTGCGTCACGCAACTCTAACCAGGCTGACACCACTGGCACACGCCCGTGTAACGGTCTGCACTGTTTGTATGGATACGCGGCAACTGTACGAAAAGTAAGCTGCGTCACGCAGCTCGCGGTTGCGTCACGCAGCTACTACCTGCATGACGCAGCTTTGTTCTGTTGCCCTACCCATATAAATACAACATTTTGTGTTTTAAACGGGACTTTTCTTTTTTTTTTTTCTCTAAACTTAGGCATTTTAGGCTGAGAGTAATCTATTACGGCTAGGGTTTTCCCCAAGAACTCAAGTGAGTAACCTTGAGGAAGATTAAGCCATTAGAAAGCTAGATTGAAATCTTGAAAACAAAAAAAGAGACATAAAAAGAGAAAAAGAGAAAAAGAGAAAAAAGGAAAAAAAGAAACGTTTATTGTTAAAACTTGGTGCTAAAACACTTCTGGGATCGTGAAGCAGTGTCCCTAAATCATCTAACACGCATGCAATCCTTGAATCTGAGGGTTAGGTAATCATCTAAACCTTTCTTTTTCATTTTTGGTTGTTATTTTTGAAAGATCTCATTTTCATAGTATTTGGTTAGTTTGGTGTTGATTAAACAACATTTTGCCCATTTTTGAGCGTTTCTGAACTATATTAAACGTCTGTTAATAAAAAGAACACGTAAAAAGAGTAGTTTGAAAGGTAGTTACGGACCAGAGCAGCTGCGTCATGCAGCTGCTACCTGCGTGACGCAACTGTTCATGTCTAAAAAACCTTGACTTTGCTTGGACCACCTGCGTGACGGAACTGTTCGTGGGAGTAGTTTTTATTTCGTTTTTTATGTTTTTGTTTAATGTTGTGTTTTTAATAAGTAGTTAATGAAACTGGGAATTCCAATAAGCTCACGAACAGTCGCGCCACGCAACTAGGAGCTGCGTCACGCAACTGTTCTTCATAGAACAGCTGCGTGACGCAACTGTTCTAGGGTTCCAGGACACTTTTCTTATTTTTATTTTAATTTCATATCATTAAATAAATGTTTAATTTTAATTCGGAAAATGACCAATAAGGGGCAAATTGTGTTCTAATCAAATCAAACAAATTAATTTACTATGATTATAAGATTTTAGGATTTATTATTTATTGTTTAATTACATTATTAAACCTGGTTTGTGGCCCGCCTTTAACCATAAGGCAAGAGCGGGTCTTTTAATTATATTTGTTATGGATGAATGGTGAATGTGATGATGATTTATTATGAATGCAATGAATGAATCTAATTGGGACGGTTAATTAATTTTCCACGTAGGAACTCGGTTCGATTTATTCTGGTTGGATTTAATTAAATAATTTGGCTTTTCTAAAATAAAATCAATTAGAAATTGTAGGTTAAAAGAGGTCGATTTTTCGGGCGTCGACTTCCAAGGGGTCGACGTACCCAATTCCCTTACCTAGAATCGCACGTGGTGCGCCTGACCAGTTTTTCAAATAATTTGGCCTTAAATAAAATTGGGTTTAAAATGGAGTCATTTTTATAAAATAAAATTGGAAACGGTCCCATTGCCGAAATAATGGGTGGCGACTAAAAAATGATTTATAAGACCGATTTATCGGCACCGCGTTCCCAAAAGGTTTTAACACCACTTTTCAATAATAAATTTCAATAAATAAAAAGTAGTTTTCTGAGATCCTTTTCCGGGGTTTTAAGAGATCTCAACTCTCCACTTTCAATATAAATAAATATAAGGGAGAAGAGGGGCGAAAACAGGGCCACAAACCGAACCTAAAAATACATTCTACCCAATTTGAAATCAAACCCAAAAACCCTAAAACCCAAAATCATGCATAATTACATTTTAATATTCTAAACTTAATTAAATTGCAATCTGTTCATGATTGGTCATCTTCGGATTTATTGGAAAAATTAAATTTTATTTTGTACAAAATTTATTATTTTCGAAAGAATAAAAAATTGTTTTTGGAACCCTAGAACAGTCACGTGACGCAGCTGTTCTTTGGAAGAACAGTTGCGTGACGGACCCGATTGCTGCGTGACGCAGCTGTTCTGGGTAAAGAAACGAAATTTTGTAGATGAACAGTGCCGTCACGCAACTGCCAGATCCATTACGGATCTACTGGCTGCGTGCCGCAACTGCTCTGGTCCAAATTATGTTTTAAATTATTTGTTTAAAGCGTTTTTAATTTAAATATATTTTAGGGCAACCTCGAATGACCAAAAACGAACAGGATATAACTCAATTAAGACTAAACTGCTAAAACAACAATAAAATAAATAATCAATTAATAAAAAAAACACAAAAGGTGTAAAGAAATTACCTAATCCTCATATTGAGGATTGTAAACAGCTCAATTAATGACGGTTACAGCGATCCAGAAGTTTCGTCACCAAGGATTTAAGTGTTTATCTTTTCTCTCTTGATTTTCTCTCTTTTTTTTGGTTTAATTCACCTAAAATTGATCTCTAGTGGCAATTCCCCTTCAAACGAACTCAAAAGAGCTTTTGGAGGAGAATCTGGCCGCAAAATATATTTTTTAGGGTTTTAAAACGCTTACCAAAGTTCCAAAGTTGTCAAAAGTTGTCCTTAACGTGAATTAAAAAGATCTATTTATATAAGTAGGGCGCAGAGCACAGCTGCGTGACGCAGCTGTTAGCTGCATGACGCAGCTTACTTGCTGTGCCAGAGCTACATGTCGTTTAATACAAAAATGGCATGTAGTCTAACATAGCTGCGTTACGCAGCTATGACCCAGTCAGACCCTTAAAATCAATTTAATTTAAATCCTTGGATTAAAAGACTTCTAGGTAGCATTAACCTTTCATTCCACATCCTCGTATCATCATTGGATCAGACGGGGGCATAAAAACACGCGTCAACAAGGCCAAGTGTAAGACAGTACCTATGGTTCTAGTAGATAACGGGTCAGCTCTGAATGTTTGCCCTCTGAAAGTGGCTAGTTGCCTAGGATTAACTATTGAAGACTTTATGCCATTTGATCAGATTGTAAGGGCATATGATAATACTAAGCGAGAAGTTTTAGGCATGGCCGATCTAGAGGTCACAATCAAGCTTGCAGTCATGACTATTCCTTTCTAAGTAGTAGACGTCCCGACATGCTTCAATCTCCTTTTGGGAAGGTCGTGGATCCATAAGGCTAAAGTGGTAGCCTCCTCTTTGCACCAAAAATTGAAATTCCCTTATGAGAATGTGGTTGTGATAATCAAAGGGACTTAGCGAGGAAATCTGAAATTCCTTCCTTGGCCCCACTCTTGGAAATTCAACCGGAGCCAGCAGTCTACCCCTCTATTTGGTTTCTCCTTCGATTCAGTTCAGTTTATTGAAGCAGAGCCGAGTAAAGAGATTTTCCTAATGGACTTTGATCCTTACAGTAACCCATTGGTAGCTAACTTGATGAGAGCCATGTTTAATTTTCCAAGAATTGGACTTGGCTACAACCAACAGGGTATACCCTCCTTCACTGAATCCCTAATTGCTGAACCTCCTTTCAGTCTCAGATTCAAACAGACAAATGAAGAGCGGGAGAAGTTGGAAGACGCCGGATGGTTGGCAAAAATAAGAGGTGAAACAAGGGACCCTCCAAAGCGCCCATATTTTAAAACCCTCAATGGCTACTTTATCGAACAAGGGGAATCTTAGCCTTATTATTTCTTTCAAGAACCTTGGTATTGCCCTCTGACCAAAAGACTAATCCCTAGCTTTGAACTTCTCTTTAATGTCAGGCTCTCAGTAGAAGAGCGTGAGCCTCTTTTCAAGCTCCAAACAGACTGGGAGGACAACATGGAGACATCCCTCTTTGACCTATGCATGATTACCAATCAAGTGAAAGCAGACCCCACAAACCTCATACAACCTATCCAAGAATCCCTTCAGAACTGGTACTTGGAGGAGCGTGTAGAGTAGTTCACCTTTCTTCTACCTAAACCTGAGTCTGAGCGTGTAGAGTACTTGGAGGAGCGTGTAGATTTCATGATATGAGAATGGTGCTAATTTTGCTGTCAGATTTATTGCTGCTTATATAAAGGTTTGTTATCGATTCCTAATATATAAATTTTTTGAGTTTTTATTTAATTTTGATAATCACATTTTAGAGAATAAAATTAATGCTAATTTTGCTATCAAGTTCGCTATTTTTTTTTTTTTTTTGTCAGAGACAAAAAACTACTACTTTTTTGAAGGTTCGATATTGATTATTTTTTTTCACAATTATCATTCTGCTATTTATTTTGTATCAATTTTATTGTTTTGTGTCTTTTTCTCTGTTGTCTATTGCTGCATTTTCATACAATCATTTTTTTTTCCTATTATGATGACATGATCCATAGAGGGAAATAAGTTGTCCTCCTACTAAACAAAATATCAATGTGTGTGTTTTATTTTAAAGGTATTATTTTATTAATATGAGAATGAGGTTTTGCTCTCAGGCAACTATCAAATTTTAATATAATTGCATTTTACTGTTGCCTTTCACCGTCTGATTGCCAATGAAGTGAATGATTTCATTCAAAATATAACAGAATATCCTTTTAAAGAGGCTATGATGATATTCTATCATAAATTATTTATCTTGTCAAAACAATTCTTGGAAATAATAGCATGGCGGGATTTTTATCTCATTTTCTCATATCCTTAATTGCAGTCATGATTTAATTATTTATTCACAATTTTTATTCCAAGCCTCCTTTTGTTTGTGTTTTGTTTTTGTTTCTTCCATTGATTGCGATTTTTCCATTATTTTTGTTCTCTTCTTTTTCCCACTTTCCTGAAAATTCCTCATTCTCATCCTCTTCTATGATATTTGAGAAAAGGTAAGCTTCTCTTTTCTTCAATTTTTGTTTTATTGATTTGAAATTAGGGTTTTTTTTTTCTAAAATTTTGGATTTTTTTTCCCTACAATGTCAGGAATAAGCTTCCTATTTTGAGAACATGCAAACAAGAGGAGGAAGAGAAGCTTATGAAGATAAATGTGAACATAATTTATTTTTACCTATAATTAGTTACTTCATAATTTAATGTCATATGAATACATATGTTACAAACTTAATATAAATACATATTACATAAATTGTTCTAAATTTAATGCAATTGTGTAGAATTATTTATGATATAAATCAATTCACTGCAAAAAAAAAGTTACCCACAGCATCGGACCTAAAAAAAATAGTATATAAACTAAATCTATTAAATTTTAATTTTTGAATATAATTATATAGTAACACAACTCTTCAAGCCTATATTTTCTTCAAAAGAAAAAAAACTCTTCAAGTCTATTTATATATAGGTTTATTTCTAAATATTGATTAATTTAGGAACTTAAATCAATAAAAAATTAGATGGGTTCCAAAATATTTTATTAGCTAAAATTCTAATTATATGACTTTTTAATTTAACTACTTTTATGATGTGCGATACACATTAATTATATTCGCTATATGCTCATTTTTATACTCGTTTAGCTTTTTTATTTATATAATGGATGCTAATGATGGAAAATTCCTTGTTTGAGAAAATCTATGGGCAAGGGATAGAAGGTAAACATATTCAAGTTCATGCTCACTTGAGCAGCAGCAGCCTAAGATGTCTCCATGTTATGCACATAAGCAAAAAGCAGCTGCCTTTGTTTTCTTTCCTTTTTCTCTTTTTTATTATTATTTTTTTCACCGGGGGGTTTTTTTTTTTTTTTTGGGGGGGGGGGGGGGGGGGGGGTACAAAAGAGGAGCCAAAGCTCGAAGGAGAAAACTAAACAATGCAAGAGCAACTGAAAGTAACACCCCTAGTATCATAGCCCAAAAAGAAGCTGCCTTTTCACTTTGCTTAAATAAAGGTTAAGTCCTACAAAACTATAAACACTTAAAGACAGTAGCCAAAGATGACTTAGCTATATGGTTTATCATCTACTTTCATGGATCAGTACCTCCATTGTTGTTGGGTCTCGTTCTCATCTGTCCTTGGGCAAGGAGGTGTTGTTGCTGCTGATCAGTCAACTGGAAAGGGAGTTTTGGAGTGAAATATAGCGGTTGCTGAGACATTGTGACTTGAGATGGTTGCATGTAATGCTCTTGTTGCATTGCTGACTGAGGGGTTGACTGAGATTTTTTTTTTCCCTAGTAATGTCATAAAGAATCATAAAAGAAGGAAAAACTGTTTTCAGGGCAGTCGGCGTGCTCACCTGAGAAGGCATTGCTGTCCCTTGTGGTTGAGCATCAGCTATCCTAGCTAGGTACATCAGGTTCTGTTGTAGCTGGGCTTGATACCTGGAACATTTGCAATATTCTAGGCTAAATGTACCATGTAAGGTGCATACTAAAAATTAACATAATTTCTATTCCTTATGTTTTCAGAATCAGAAAAGAGACCAGAAAACATTAATTTTTATCAGAAAAAATTCTGGAATGCTGCACAATATAAGACTGGAGTGAAAAAGAAAAAAAATTCATCACACATGCTCTGTTTCAATTACCAGTAGAAACAAGAGAAAAATTTTTAAAAATGATACAAATAACAGATGGAGCTGAAAAAACCAAGGAGCAAAAGGAATAATTCCTTACATAACTCAGCTCTGTAATTCAGTCTATTCTTAATGTCTCAAAAATATTGAATCAGTAACCTTCATTTGTGAGCATGTTCATTATTGCCATATGTTTTGCAGAATTTATTCTCCATGTAACAATAGCTTTCTTGACTAAACTATGTAACTAGAGACAACATTGCTTAGAGCTATAGCCACTAAATTAACAATGTTTGTAAACTACTATATGCTACCTTTAAACACGAGTAGTGCCAGAGGCTTTGTGCTTGATGACAAATCTCAAAATGATTTAGGTTTGCATGCAGTGCTTTCACTCAACAACTCCTCAGCATCATATCATATCTTAAAGGCTCTTCGGCATAATAATTGTACATATATTTAAAGAAAGATCAGTACTTGAGGAGTGATGATACAACTCTAAATTAAAGACATCTCATAAAACACTAACGAGCATAACATCTTCTCAATCTCAAACAAATCAATATCTTCAACATATGAATCAAGTAAAGGATAGTAATAGGTTGAACATATGTTCTAACCTGACAGGTTGAGCACTGATAATGGACAATTTATCATATAAAAGTTCCTCATGATTGATGGGTTTATCCATGTAAAATAGTTTACTTGGTAATTAAAGCACTTTCTGAAAGGTCTATTTGATTCAGGTATTGTATCTCATCCACAAAGTAGAAGACAAGAAAAAAAAAAAAAAATACCAGGTCATGATTCAAACCATGAGAATACATTTTAAATAATAATTGCTAACTTCTTAAGACATTTTCTTTTTTTATGAAAAGAATATAAAAGTGGAAATATGAAATAATGGAAACAGATATAAAAAATGGAAGTATACCATTGGGTGCCATAACGGAAACAAAGAAAAATGAGCATTCTAGTTAGTTCGTCACTCACGAGGCACATTCAGCAAACTTTCCCATATTTTGATTCTCCAGTATAGCCATAATCAACTGCTTATTCTCATCCAAGCACTGCAGAAGGCATAAACAAAACATCAGCAACTCAAAGAAACAATCAGGTTTGTAAATTACATTCTTGACAATTTTAAACATTGCACCATTTATCAAGCCATAAAAATAAAATTCTTCTCAGAATAAAAGAATTAATAAATTGTACCCAAAAAAAAGCTTCTGGAATTGAATCTTACCTAACATGATAATGCAAGTTTATAATTTAACCTCTTTGAAAAATCAAAAACATTAAGCAAATAACAATATGTAGCGGTGCATAACTTATTAACAAAATCTAATTGAGATCAATGCATCAACATAAGTAGAAGGACATGCAACACAAAGTTAAATTAAAGTCCTACAATATGAGGCAAACTTGACCACTGGGCTACTAGTCCTATGGTCTCTTTCTTATGTCTTTACAATACTCAAATTAATGTTACTATCAAAACATTACAAGACAATCCAATCCAAATCCAGCGCTCCAGTTCAATCAAACAAAACCTTATTATTTTCCTCTCCATTATTAGCAATCAGAATAGCGCAGATTATATGTCCAAACAGTTTTTATATTTTTAGGCAGTAATGAGAGTTATTCAACCAAATACACAGCCAACAATCAATCTAAATTTTCAACAACAAAGACTTAGTAATCCTCAATATATATCTTATCAAAGGCATTCCCAATTTCAACCAGAATATAACAAGAAATAAAAAAATTTGTTTAAAAAAAGGAAATATACCTTAATACAATATAGGGGTCCTACCACAGTGCATGCAAAAGCAAAAACCCATTATACAAAAAAATCAAACAGACAATTTCTTTATGTGTATAAAATAAAACCCATAGTACAATAGAAGAGAAATGTGATCACCTTTTGAATCTGTTCAGTTGTAATGTTCAGCATCTGTGGTTGTGGTGGTTGTGGTGGTGGTGGTGGTGGCGGCGGTGGTGGTGGTGGTGCCTTTTGCATTCTTAACCTTCACTAATTAAAACCCAAGAGCCCAAAGCCCTAACCCTAACCTTCTATGAAGAAGAAGGAGAACAACCAGAACAAAGGGAAATAAACATACGGATAGATAGACTACAGGGTGACAGTGTCACCAAAAAAATATGAGAGAGTGTAATTATGAAAAAAATTCGAATTAAAGAAAGAAGCCAAACGAGGTCGTGTATTAGCTAGGATAGAAGACTAAAACGAAATCGTTTCACATGAAGCTCTGTTTAAAATGCCAAACGCTGTCGTATTAAACCC
Source organism: Jatropha curcas (assembly GCF_041381405.1). NCBI lineage: Eukaryota > Viridiplantae > Streptophyta > Magnoliopsida > Malpighiales > Euphorbiaceae > Jatropha > Jatropha curcas. Next base: position 14,292,629 of record NC_143155.1, read on the forward strand.
TGCTAAAGCTGAAGCAGAAGCCATTTTCGGATTCGAAGAGAACATAACAAAAAAGGGAAAAGAACAAACCCATAGAGAGAGCGATAGAGAGATGGGCTACGTATTCAGGGTGAGATTGGCTTCATTCTTCGCAGGAGCAGCCACGGCGTCTTTTGTGGGATTCTATGTTCTTTACAAGGATTACAAGGTTGCCCATGAATCCATATCTCAACAGGTAATTTCGTTGGGTTTTGTGATAAAATTTTCGAATTGTGGATTTTTCTAGCTATTTGATGAATTAATGATAGCTTATCATACTGGGCTTTTTTCCCTAAATTTGACCTACTGATATTTAATATGTATAGGCATTGATAATCCTTAGGTTTGAGGATTGATTTATTTATTTAATCTTTTGGAGAACGAATAGTAAGGATTCTGTTGGATGGGGAGGAAGGATTTGAATTTGGAGATTTGAAAAACTAAATTAAAGAGTTTCGTTTTGTAGAATTTTTGTAAGTTGTGTAGCTCAATGCTCAATCTGTTAATGATCTATCGGTATGGAAAATTAGCACCTAAAAGAAATGGTCAGTCTCTTGTTTCTTCATCGTTCATATCAATTCAAATTTGTTGATCCAGATTGAATTTTGTGCATTGCCCCAAAATTTTTTGCATTTTAGTGGTTCATCTCTCCCTTGCAATATGGAAAGTAAGGTAATTGATTAAGAAAGGGAAGCCCGTTTTTTGTTAGGATGCTAGCTTTGTCAGAAACTTAGAATTTTTTTTTTTAAAGTAACAGTAGGATCATGAATAGTGCTAATTTTAATTATGAAAATGCTTTATTGTTGATTAAACTTGAAGCATATTTGTAGGACCCTAATTCCCTTCTTCAAGGCTTCCTAACATTTTATGGCTTTAGGATTTAGGTGGTTGCGAAGACATGGTTGGTCTTTCTATGCGCATCAAAGAACATTGATATACTATTTTATTCTGATTTTTCTTCTTTGTTCAGGTGAAAGGCCTTCATGAATCACTGGAGACAAGGATCTCAGCATTGGAGACACTGAAACAAGCCGAAGATTCTCAACCTGCACAGGCAGCAGAGTAGGTGTCTTGGCACACTCTACTAGTTCTCACATCAAACATGTTTTTCTAAATGTGCAATTAATTTCTTTGTAGATTTTCATCTTTTTAAAGAATAATTATTACTCAAAACTGTTTTTATGACATACTCCAATCAGTCGGCAAAATCTTCCTGAATGAATGATATACTTACTGATTGTATCTGAATGAATGTGCATTGAGTTGGAAATTTGAAGGACTTCAAATTTGTTTGCTGTCGGTATTAGTATTAGCGTGAAGCAAAACATAGTGTGCTGAGAGTTACCTGGCCACTGCTGTTTAGCAGTTTGGCGTACATTAGCATCTGAAGGATCATATCCTCGAGAAATGCAAATGCATTTCTCTACAATTATGATGGTGAAAATATTAACAACCAATGCAGGAAATCTATGAAATGATCTTTTCAAATTTCATTAGAAGCCGGGTCATGCTTTCATTTGGAATAAGCAATGAAGTGATGTCTGACTTGTTATTTCTATCTTCAGAAGGGAAAAGATTTGTGCGCAAACTGATGGTTGCCTGGAATGCAGGTAGGCTTGTGTCAATATAAAATCTATATATTGGGAGATGGTTATTTCACGCTCTCTTTTATTTATTTATTTTTTCTTGTTATGGTATAAGCGTATGTGTAGACTTTCTGCAAGTCTACTAAATACATAATATTCTCATTAGGGTCTGTTAACAAATATGAAATATTCCTGGGAAAATTAGTCCTGGGCTTGTTTGGTTCAACATAAAATTGAATTATTATTTAATCTTTCTATTATAGTGAAATACAACAATTAAGACTTTTGTTTTAAAAAATTAATATAATAGTTTTGTTTTCTCTTCCTTAAACTGTTCTGTAATTTTTTTGTTACATAGCTTTGAAATATCAATTTTAACCTTTAATATAAATTATTATTTAGTCCTTATATTATAAGGATTCTATTTCCAAAATTTAAATTTAAAATCCTTTATATGTATGGCCTTTCAACTATATAGTGGTTTTACTAATTTGTTATTATTTTGCCATTAAAGATTTTTAGTTCTATGATCTCTTTATATAGAGATAATTGAATTTGCACAGGGATTAAGATGGTAGTTAAATTCAATAGTTTTCCCAAATTATGCCTATTTTACCTTTAAATAGCATTAAGTGGGTACTTTATTTGATAGATAAACAACTCATGCGTGTAGACTTTCAAAGCAGCATTAATTATAGAATTGCAGTCGAAAATAGAGAGATTTGAGCTAAAATTAGAAGGAATTGTTAGCTAATGGTGTTAATTAATCTATTTTCAAACTTTTCCAAATTAAAATCCCATGTTTGAAATTTTGAATTTCTGATGTTTTTTAAAATCTTGGGTAACTTCGATCCTATGCACGCAAACATGAAGAAATGTGGAGCCAAAATTTTTTATATTTTCGATATCTTCTCAACTTTTACAATATGCACTTATATAAATTTGGAATAAACCATGAACATGTAATTGTATTTATAAGCTTTCAAACTAAGGGCAATAGAAAGAGGAGAACAAAATTTCTTGCATCATGAATAAAATGATAAAGATAGGCACATCAGACATCATTCTAGTCGTAAAGCCACTGCTCAAAGATGAGAACCAAACAGCAAGAATTTAATTTTGTCTCTCAATGATTAATCAAGGTACATCAAATAGTCAACCTTATTTCAAAACCATGCATGACATAATTCAAATTGATGAAAAGTGGTTCTATATGTGCAAAGCAACGTAGGAATTTTATCTAGCAAAAAATGAAGAAGAGCCTTTGAGAAAATGTAAAAGCAAGAGGTTTATACCCAAAATAATGTTTCTACAGTTGCACACCCTAGATTTGATGAAAACTTCAATGTGTTGTTTGATGGTAAGGTTAGTATTTGGCCATTTATTTATAGTAAACCAGCCAAAAGAAATAGCAAGAACTGTTTAGCTGGTACAATGGAAACAAAACCCATACTTTTAATAACAAAAGATGTCATTTGTAATGTTCTCATTCATAAACTTTGCCCTCTATCAAAGAAAAATGGCCACATATTGATGGTCCAACTACAATTTTCATACAACAGGACAATGTTAAGCCACATATAGAAGTAGGTGATGACCAATTTGCACAAGCTGCAACTGAACTAGGATTAGACATCCATTTACTGTGCCAACCTCCAAATAGTCCACATTTAAATGTTTTCGATCCTGGTTTTTCTAGAGCAATTGACTCAATTAAGCATAAAGAGCTCTAAGTACTATTTATCAACTTGTTATCGAAGTTTTAAAAGCCTACAATGTTTTCTCTGCTTCTTATATGAACAAGGTTTTTTTTTTCCTCTATAGACTTGCATGGTTGATATCATGAAATGCAATGGTGGGAACCATTATAAAATAAAACACATGACAAAGGATAGCTTGTTAAGGAATGAGAGTCTCCTAACAACAATTACAACGAGCAACAAAATGTTAAGGAGGCAGCAGTTAGTGCGAATCATCTAATTGCAGGCATTTCTGAATTCAACTTAGTTGTTATATTACAAAAACGTAGTATTTTGTTAATTCCTGTAAGCATATTTCTATGAATGAGCACAATGTTACTTTTTGAGCTCAATTTTGATGTAATTCTTTTTTTCCATATAGCTTGTTCAATTATAAGACTTTAACTTAAAATGTGTATAGTTTATTTATTTTGCTTCCAAGTTTATGTTTATATTATTACGCATTTTGAACCAATGAGCCCAATTCCAATGTCATATGCATTAAACTTGAATTTATAGTATAATCAGTCAATGCGAGCACAATTTTTATATGTAACACCCCATATGCTTAATTTTCAATAATTGTATAGTTTTAATGTGACCACAATTTTCATATTTAGTGCCCATATGCTATCTTTTTTCCTATTAATCATATAGCTTTAATACAAGCACGATTTTTATGTTTAGCACCCATATACTTAGCAAGGCATAACATTATTTTTTAAAAAAATCATATGCCAATTAACCAAAATGCGCAAATTATGTATCCTTACTCGCAGAAAGCCATAATAAAAGCAAGAACATATTAAAAATATCGTGCAATAGCAAATACATCCCAAAATTCAAGTTAAACTTAAAACATGATCATTCCAAACCCACACATAATATTTCCATTATAGACTAATTAAAGATAAGTTCTTTGAAAGAGTAATAAATTAAGACAAAACAAACAACCATTCTTATCCATTATCTTCACCATCAGATGTGTTCTTCATCTCTTCATTAATGTCAGCTAGTGTCTCTTCCACAATCTTACTTGCTTTAAGAATCTCACCACAAAATCTTCAAACCTGTTTATTGCAAATGGATCTTGTGTGTTTGGTTGGGTCTGTCATGCTTAACTTCATTCTTTGCTTCACCATGATCCTCAATATGGGCACGCTCGTCACCATCATTTTCAGCGCTTTTGTTCTTTTCATTTTGTGCAGCAGGCACATCTTCAGTTTTGTCATGCACATCTCCTTTACTCTCACCCTGCTTTTCCAGAATCAGGTCACTATTTCCCTTGTTGTGCTCGTGTAATGGTATCTCTAGAATCTCAATGAACTGGCCCATGGAATGCACAATATTCTTAATGTCACCAATACATGCCTTAAGTTCTTCAATATGTGAACAATTTTGATCAACCTTTTCCATTAAAGTGTGCATTATAGAATTCATTGTCTCCATTCTTTTGAAAACCTCTTCCAACTTTCTATCAGCATTTGTAGAGACCCTTAGTACCCTTCTTGGAACATTGGAAGCTTGCTTCACTATACGATGTTCGTCCTTGCTACCTCACTCTATCACATCATCAAGTTACACATATTTGAGAAGCGTCCACCCTCTATTTTTTGTTCTCACTATGTTACAAGAACTCAGGTACCTTGCATTTATCTTCTCTATGTGCTTTATGCTGTCTCCCTTTTCCGTAGACAAATCAACACCAATTTCACTATGCACTTAGAAATCAACCTCGCATAAGGCAAGTGAATGCAAATTTTCCTACTCTTATAGTTCTCCGAGCTCATAATTCTGTGATTGCTCATAATATTTTTCACAATAATCCCAGCAACATTCAAAATTGAATGGTGGAAAATGTGCCATAAAATAGATCAAAATATATCAAAGATAGATCAAAGCCGAACTTTAGTGAATTTTGGTTTAATAATTGTACTTTTTATCAAAATCACATGATTTGTCACATTATCTTTACTTCTAGACTTAGGCAAGATATTTGAACACACAATCAAATGAATCAACTTAGGAATTGCTTTCATTCGAGTTCCCACTACTTTATTATTAGAATAATCCTCTGCTAATTCAGTTTTCTCAAATTCACTAAGTTTACTACTAAAGGGTTTTGCAAGGTCTTTGAAAATTGAATCATAACCATTGCCAGGTACAACAACAATTTTTTGCAACACAGTCTCATTAATCTTCACTTTTATACCATTAATCACGGAAATCAGATTAAGCTTAACCCTATTCTTATGTTTCTCCTCTTCTACATAAAGATTTGTATAAAATATCCTAACAAGCCTAGGGTAAACATCATCAGAAAGAGACATATACTTCTGTATCCAAAGATCAAATTAATGTCCTAGGTCTAAACCTATACCCTTAAGTTCACAAAAATCTAACATTTTCTCATACATTAATTTCTCATGCATTACTATCTGATTATAGTAATCTTGTCTAGACTGAGATATAAACTTATACCTTTCTAAGAATCATCACTACTCCCTTCATCATCTGATTATGTCTCAGATTGCTCTTCTTCCTCTAATTCGATTGATTCATGCTCTTCAACAATCAATTTTTGCTTTTTGTGTGGTGGGTTTTTATGCATAGGGACCTTTTTTTGAATGCGGACAACTTTCTTAGTAGCGGCAACTTGTGTTATGGATTCAGGGGAAGAAAGGGATTTCGAAGATGACACTTTATTGCGCAATTTTTTCATTTTGGCTTTTCAATATGAGGATAATGTTGCTTTTCCCTTTGAAGCTTTAGTTTTTCTTGGAGCTAGGTTTGATGATGATTCATCTCTCTATGTCGCCATTTTTTAGTTTTTAGAATGAGTGTTGATCTTCTTGCCCCTAGACGTCATTTATGAGTGGCATATGACATCAACGAAAGGTCGTAAGCCCGCGGTTATGAAAAACGAATGGGTTTTGAAGAGGTTTGAGAGGATGGTTTATAAGTGGTGCCTCTCTAGAAATAGGGAACAACTACTTTATTTTCACTTAAGGGGAATCCTAAATAGGGTACAACTAATTCACAATTATCGCTGATGTTTTTTCACTTTGTACAACTTATTCAAAATATGAGCACACATCCAAAAGTCAAGCACACTGTTAAAAATACACATTGAAAAGTAGTCATCCAGTCAAACTTTGGAAACTTAAATGCATTAAATGACTTTTCTCTTTTGTTTACCACTTTCCTTGTTCAGAGCATAATATGCATGCGGGTTACAAGGCTAAAATGAGGGCATCTTGGTCTTTTTCATCCGGCATCCTTCCTAAAGTTTCCATTTTAAATAAAGTTCTCTATATAAAAGAAACGCCCAAATTAGAAAGTTTCTCTATATAAAGAGAACAAAGGGAGTATGATTTCTCATGGAAAATAATGCTTATTTTAATTAATGATAGTGGGATTCTTACTTAATAAAATTTTTTGTATTATTGATTTCCATTTAATTTGATTGCTTATGTTAGGGATTTCTATTTGGAGTTATGAGGACATGCCAGGGATAGGTAGGTCTATAGCTGAGCACACAATTCCTCTGTATCCTGGAGCCAAGCCAGCGAAATAGAAGAGAAGAAGGTTGAGACCAAAATGGCTGAGAAGATTAAAGAGGAAGTGACTAAGCAGATAGTGTTTTCGCACCGCCCCCGAGCGACACGAAAAGCTGCCACTTTTTTGTTTTTGATGGGAAATGATCTTATTTATGAACAGTGGTGACAAAACACTTTATTGGACACGATGCCTATAAATCGGTCTTATAAAATATTTTTTAGTCGCCACCCATTATTTCGGCAATGGGACCGTTTCTAATTTTATTTTATAAAAATGACTCCATTTTAAACCCAATTTTTTTAAAGGCCAAATTATTTAGAAAACTGGTCAGGCGCACCAATGCGATTCTGGGTAAGGGAATTGGGTACGTCGGCCCGTTGGAAGCCGACGCCGGGAAAAACCAGCCTCTTTTAACCCTACAATTTCTAATTTATTTTAGTTAGAAAAGCCAAATTATTTATTTACTTAAACCCAACCCGAATGAATTGAACCGAATTCTTATATGGAAAATTAATTAATCGTCCCAATCAAAATCAGTCATTGCATCCATAATCATCCAAATCATCCAAACCAAAGCAGTTAAATCAAAATAAATAAAAGACCCGCTCTTGCCTTATAGTTAAAGTCAGGCCACAAACCGAACCTAAAAATATATTCTACCCAATTCAAAATTTAAATCCAGAAACCAAAAACCCAAAATCATGCACAATTATTATTTAATATCTAAAATCACATTTTATTTTTAATTTAATCCTAAACATGCAAATTATTAATGAATCAACAAATTTAATTTTCTTTTTCTTTTAAACTGAAAAAATTAAAATTCATACTAACAAATACATAAAATCACATTTTAGTATTCTAAGCTTAATTAAATTGTGATATGTTCATAATTGGTCATTTTCAGATTTATTGGAAAAATTAATTTTGGAAGCTTAGAATAGTTGCGTCACGCAACGCGGCTGTTCTGGCCCAAGCTCATTTTCAAACGATTTATTCAGATCATTTTTTTATTTAAATGTGATTGAAAAACTCGTAAAATGGCCAAATATGAACATAACACAATTTAATGAAGCTTGAATTACTAAAACCGCAAAAATAAGTAAAAAAATACTAAGAATGGTTAAGAGATTACCTAATCCTCAGATTGAGGATTGTAAACGGATTGAATGTCTTAACAAGTGATAGTTAAGATCTCCAGAAGCTTTGTTTCCAAGGATTCAAATTCGTTTTCTTTTGTCTTTTGATTTTTTTCTCTCTTTTTATGGTTTAATTCACCTAGAATTGATATCTAATGGCTATTTTCCTTCAGATCAACTCACAAGAGTTTCTGGAGGAGAATGTGGCCGCAGGGTATGTTTTAGGGTTTTTGAAAATCATCCAAAGTCTTCCAAAGTTTTCTTTAATGTGAGAAAAAAAGATCTATTTATATAAGAAGGTCACAGAACATAGCTGCGTTACGCAGCCGTTAGCTGCGTGACGCAGCTTACTTGCTGTATCAGAGCTACATGTCGTTTAATACAAAAACGGCATGTAGTCTAAGATGGCTGCGTGATGCAACTATGACCTAGTCAAAGACTTAACATCATCTCTCTCTTTTTTTCAATTTAAATCCTTAGATTAAAAGACTTCTAGGTAGCATTAACCCATTCATTCCACATCCTCGTATCATCATTGGATCAGGCGGGGGCATAAAAACAAGCGTCAACAGTTTGCCCCCCCACTTTATCATTAATTATGTAAACGATTAATGTTAAAGTGGCCTACTGACGCGCCTTCAATCTTGGGTTGAATGAAGGTCTTGATCATCTGGTCACATCCAAAGCTCAGTTTGATCGGCTTTGTTGGCTCCAGTCGGATCGGTAACGATCTCCAAAACTCGGTTTGATTGGTTTTGAAGATACCTCCGAAGCTTGGTTTGATTGGCTCGAAGGATTTTGATTTGAATGCCCTGATCAACTTCGTAATCCACCATCATTAATTAGGAAAAGGATTGACTCGATCTGCTTCATAATGCATCATCACAAATCGAGAAAAAGATCTAAACAGCAAAGCTCAGTCTGATCGGCTTTGTTGTTCACCTCCTCAGCTTAGTCTGATCGGCTTTGGAGAGTTTGGTTGAGATTGTCCTGATCAACTTCTGTATACAAATTAGGAAACGGATCCAAACAGCTTCGTAATACATAATCACTGCTTGGTGGGACCAAACGGCTTCGAGAAATCATCACCGGTTGACCTGAAAACATTTTCAAAAGAAAAGAGCAATTTCTGTGTACAAACAGATCTTGCCTTTGTTAAATGTTGGAGCATCACATGCCCCCATGCATTAATAGCCATAAACTTTGAAATTTGGTTGGCTCGAAAGATTTGAATTTACCTGAAGGCTCCAGTCGGACTACATCAGCGTTCTAAGCATCGGCAGTCATCTGGCCACATTCAAGATGATTTTGAGAATGGCAATTTCTGTATACAAACAGATATCGCCTTGGTAGGTCTAAAGAGCAATTTCTGTATACAAACAGATCTCGCTTTGTGGGTCCAAAGAGCAATTTCTGTATACAAACAGATCTCGCTTGGTGGGACCAAATAGCAATTTCTGTATACAAACAGATTTCGCTTTATGGGTCCAAAGAGCAATTTCTATATACAAACAAACCTCGCTTAGTGCAATTTCTGTATACATACAGATCTTGCTTGGTGCAATTTCTGTATACATACAGATCTTGCTTGGTGGGACCAAAGAGCAATTTCTGTGTACAAACAGATCTCGCCTTGTGGGTCCAAAGAGCGATTTCTGTATACAAACAAATCTCGCTTGGTGCAATTTTCTGTATACAAACAGATTTTGCTTGGTGCAATTTCTGTATACAAATAGATCTTGCTTTGTGGGACCAAAGAGCAATTTCTGTGTACAAACAGATCTCGCCTTGTGGGTCCAAAGAGCGATTTCTGTATACAAACAGATCTCCGCTTTGGTGTAATTTTCTGTATACAAACAGATTTTGCTTGGTGCAATTTCTGTATACAAATAGATTTTGCTTTGTCCAAAGCTCGGTTTAATCGGCTTTGTTGTTCATCTCCTCAGCTCAGTGTAATCGGCTTCAGAGGGTTTGAAAAGAGTCCAAAGCACGGTATAATTGGCTTTGTTGTTCACCTCCTCAGCTCAGTATAGTCGGCTTCAGAAGGTTTGAAAAGAGTCCAAAGCACGGTGTAGTCGGCTTTGTTGTTCACCTCCTCAGCTCGGTATCGTCGGCTTCAGAGGATTTGAAAAGAGTCCAAAGCACGGTATAATTGGCTTTGTTTTTCACCTCCTCAGCTCAGTATAGTCGGCTTCAGAAGGTTTGAAAAGAGTCCAAAGCACGGTGTAGTCAGCTTTGTTGTTCACCTCCTCAGCTCGGTATCGTCGGCTTCAGAGGATTTGAAAAGAGTCCAAAGCACGGTGTAGTCGGCTTTGTCGTTCACCTCCTCAGCTCAGTGTGATCGGCTTTAGAGGGTTTGCTAACGTCCAAAGCTCGGTGTAATCGGCTTTGTCGTTCACCTCCTCAGCTCAGTGTAATCGGCTTTAGAGGGTTTGTTAACATCCAAAGCTCAGTGTAATCGGCTTCAGAGAGTTTGAAAAGAATCCAAAGCACAGTATAGTCGGCTTTGTTGTTCACCTCCTCAGCCCAGTGTAATCGGCTTTAGAGGGTTTGAAAAGAATCAAAAGCATAGTATAGTCAGCTTTGTTGTTCACCTCCTCAGCTCAGTCTGATCAGCTTTAGAGGGTTTGAGATTGTCCTGATCAACTTCGTAATCCATCATCATTAACCAGGAAAAGGATTGACTCGATCTGCTTCGTAATGCATCATCACGAATCGAGAAAAAGATCTAAATAGCAAAGCTCAGTCTGATCGACTTTGTTGTTCACCTCCTCAGCTCAGTTTAATCGGCTTTAGAGGGTTTGAGATTGTCCTGATCAACTTCGTAATCCATCATCATTAACCAAGAAAAGGATCCAAACAGCTTCGTAATACATCATCACTGCTTGGTGGGACCAAACGGCTTCGAGAAATCATCACCGGTTGACCTGAGAACATTTTCAAAAGAAAAGAGTAATTTCTGTGTACAAACAGATCTTGCCTTTATTAGATGTTGGAGCATCACATGCCCCCATGCATTAATAATCATAAATTTTGAAATTTGAAATTTTGCATCAGGGCAAAAGATTTTATTTTTGCCCCCAGTTTGGAATTCCACCTTGGAACAAAAAATATTATCTTTTAAGATAACCTTGAAATTTTATTGTTTGTCCATTGCAAAAAATTTTGAAAATTTAGGAAAAATTTTAAATTTTAGCAAAAATTGCCAAATTTTTCTGGTCCCAAATTTTCAGGTATACTTTTCCTGATGCGGTGTTGAAAGAAGACTTACCTGAGGGTATCTGATGATTTTGCCCCCTGTGTGGCGAGTAGATGGAATTGTTGAAGTATATGAGCTACATACTGACTCCAAATTTTTTTTTTTAGATTTTTCTTTATTCCTGCATAAAGAAAACAAAGCCACAAAAAACAAAATGGAGGCATCCCACCCACTTGCAAGAGTGGTCCACCTTGTTAACACAGGCATAAATGCCCATCAATTTTATTCCAAAATGGACAAAAAACAATACAATAAAATGAAAGCCAACCAAAACCACAAAAACAAAAAGGATTTACATTTTTTTGAAAAAGATGAGGCGACCATTTTATCACCTGCAACATTCAGAAAGAGATAAAATATGCAACTCCCTCATGTATGCATGAACCTATTTAAGTGCTAGGGATTTTATCCATTCATTTTTTCTTGATCGATCCATCCAAGGAAACCACTGAGAAAATAGCATTTGACCTCTTGATCGCTGTCCAAAAGAATCTAACACTCAAGGCAGGATCAACAGCCAAACATCTTCCAAACAAACATGCAGTCATACAAATCATGCGATAACTTGACAAATTTGCCCGCTTTGCGAGGCTATCAATTCCCCCACACCTAGCTCTTTATTTGTCCCTAAGCAAAATATTCATCTTTTTTTTTTATGTTGCCCATGTTTATTTCTACTCGTTGATTTGGACTTCTAAAGTACTCTACCAAAAGATAAGAGATTGATTTGATTTTGAATCAAGTATTCTAAGTGAACATGGCATCTAAAACTTCAATTTAGCAAATAAAATCTAAAGTTTAAAAATCTAGCCAAACTTTAAAACATGAGATAGGCAATTCTCCTTCCTTAGAATGCAAAATAGAAAGTACTTAGGACAAGTTTAGCACACATGTAATGTTTCTCATCTCAAGGCATTTTTGGGTAACCTAGTTCTATTTCACAAAGTGGTTGCATTTTATGCTTCGTGCCACTTGTATTGCATTTTTTTATGGGAATATAAGCAAAAAAGTGGTTGCATTTTATGCTCCGTACCACTTTTCATTAGAACGGATTTCCGTTATTCCCTCAATCTTGATTTTTCTCTCGCAATACCCTCATCCTTTATTGACTTGAAATATACTTGTATTATGGCTTTAGTTTCCCTTTTCTTCCTACTTCTTATTCAAGTTAGGATTCATGCTTCTCTTAAGCCAAAATTATGTCTAGATTTTTTTAACTAGAGATTTACAATTTCGCTAAAGAAACTTCACATGTCATGTTTCAAACCCTTATGCCTGAGTTCATAATCAAACCTAAACATATGATCATTGAAATCTCTTAATCATGGTATATTACTCAAGACTTCCATTTCAAAAAGTGAAATATAAGCAAATCAACATGTAGGGACCAAACATTGAACTAAGGCACAGAAGTTTTAATTGTTAAATTTTTTTTTGACCAGACATTGACCGGGCTGTCGATGCCAAACTCTCAAAGTGATTTCCCGGGACGGATCAATTTTGGCTGATAGATCTGAGTCATATATGCATGAAGAATGCAGGCACACATGATGAGAAATGCAAATCTAATGTGCTAATAACCAGTATGGAAATAAGATCTCGTTTTCGACGACTTGTGAATACTCAAATTTTGAGGCTCGAAAAGCATGTTTTTCCGGACTGCAAACTGTCCGACCGGACCGAAGGCCATTTTGGAAGTTCACCGAAAGTACGCCAATATGGTACTTAAAACGTCCGGAATGTCGCGAGTATCGCGAAACAGGTCCCGGAATATTTTTCTGAGATCCGGAACTCCCGAAAATGCCTCCGGAGTGAAAGACCCGAGGGTCGCCGCCGGCCACGGCAGCTCCGGCCGCCGTCCACGGCGGCACCGGCCACCGGCCCGGGCGGCACCTGTGAATACTCAAATTTTGAGGCTTCTCGTGTTGTTGGTGGCATGTTAAACTCTTTAAATGGAGGAAAACACGCTGCTACAGTGCCATGCCAATTAGTTTGACTTTGCTGCAGCAACTGTGCAAACAGTCCGGCCGGACCGGAGGCCATTTTGGACATTTACTAGAAATATGTCAATATGGTACTTGAAACGTCCGGAATTTCACGAGGATCGCAGAACCGGTCCCGGAATGATTTTTGCAGGTCGGAAACTCCCAAAAAAGCTCCCGGAGCGAGACATGGTGGCCACCACCAGCTACGGCGGCGCCGGCCGCCGGACACGGCGGCAGCTGCCGCCCAACATGTGCGGCACCTGCCGCCCCACCGCCCAGCATGGGCGGCACCTGCCGCCCAGCCAGGCGGCACCTGCCGCCCTGGACTCGAAAATGGCCTATAAATAGGCCATTTTCAGTCCAATTTTGACACCTTGTCCGTTTTGACGCTCCTTGCGTTTTCTTTACCGCTTTTTGCATTTAATTTAATTTTTTATTGCATTTTTATTGTGATATTTGGACATTAAAATTAAACAAATTAAAATTAATTAAAATTTCCTAAGCGAGGAGCTTAATCGGGAGTTAAGAAGCGGTCGTCGATTAAATCAGGTATGTAAACAAAACTCTGCCTATTTAATTTTAGCACTTCATGCATATTTCTCTTCTACTCTTAATAATTCTTCAATTGCATAAATGCATCCACGTCATTATTTTTGGTAAATAAACTGCCTTAATTAATTTGATTAAGCTTAAATGCCCGGTTAATCAATAATCGTGGTATTAAAGTTTAAATCCGACAATATTGGCTAAAAGAGCCTAGTTAATTAATAACTACGGTTCAACTGCCTTATTTCGAAGAAATCCAGCTTAAGTCCAATTAATCAATAATTGTGACTAAAAGCCTAAATCAACATTTTTTGGCAAAATGCCTACAAATCAACCTTTTTCGGCTAAAAGTCGTAAAACCGAACCATTTTGGCGAAACGCCTTAAAATCAATCTTTTTCGACTAAAAGTCGTAGAATTGAACCATTTTGGCCAAAGGCCTCAAAATCAACCATTTTGGCAACAATCGCCTAAATCGCACATTTTGGTAGACCAATTGCCTAAAACAACACCTTTTGGCCAAAGGCCTAAAATCAATCATTTTAGCGACAAATCGCTTAAAATCGACATTTTTGGCAAAATGCCTTAAAATGAACCAATTTTTGGCCAAAGGCCTAAAATCAATCATTTTAGCGACAAATCGCTTAAAATCGACATTTTTGGCAAAATGCCTTAAAATCAATCATTTTCGGTTTAAAACCGTAAAATCAACCATTTTAGCGACAAATCGCTTAAAATCGACATTTTTCGGCAAAATGCCTTAAAATCAATCTTTTAAGCGACAAATCGTTTAAATGAACCATTTTGGCACAAATGCCTCTAAATCAACATTTTTGGCAAAATGCCTAAACAAAATGCACAAAGCATACACAAAATCATGCAAAAAGCATACACACAAAATGCACAAAGCATACACACACTCATGCACAAAGCATACACAAAAATGCACAAAGCATACACACACTCATGCACAAAGCATACACACTCATGCACAAAGCATACACACTCATGCACAAAGCATACACACTCATGCATTAAGCATACCCATTCAAAGCCCTTCAAAGAAGGCCTATCGAACTACGTTGACTTTGATCTTCCATTCAAACGGAAGTACGTAGGCACGTTCGGGATTTCACCCCGGGTGGCAAGTCGAAATCATCAAAATCACATAAACATTTCATTAATCCATCACTTACCTTGCAAAGCATTCATCCATCGGTTAGTTCATCAACATGACATAGTCTCGGGATCCACCTCGGGTTCGTAGATTGTGCCTTAATCATTGGGATAATTAATCTAGTAACTAGGTTAATTAAAAATTGGAGTCACTCAGGGTTTTTTCCTAGTTTACCCTTAAATAATTAAACAAGGTGGCGACTCACACACATCACGTGCATTTCTTCTCATTCATCATATGCATCACATGCCTATGTGCTTTTGGGGAAGGGGTTCACAGTTTGGCGACTTCACTGGGGAAAATTAATTATGTAATCTTTTTGCATAAAAGTGGACTACAATTGCTGTGTAAACTAACCTGCCCTTCTTTAGGGTATTATTTTGTTGTGCCTTGTTTTGCAGGATATCATAGCACGAATCGAGTGTTCTTTCTTTAAGAATACTTGATTAGGAAATTTGGACTTAATCGTAAAGCGTGATTAAAACATTAAAACTTGTTGATTTATTTGCACGATTGAGAATCTTTTCCTCCATTGCATAAAAAATGAATTTCAAATGAATTTCTTCTCTTTCTGTTCAAACTTCTGAGTCTGGATAGCAAGTAGCGCTGATCGGCAGGTCTCTTTGATTATGCCGACGGACAGCCAAAGCGTCCTCCCTGTTACCGCAAACCATCTCTAATCCTTTTGGAGGTGGCCCATGAGTATGCGGACCGTTGGACCCACGCGAAACTCTTTGTTTCACATGTGGTTAGGTATATCGATGCTCAAGGTTCAAGGGTCCCTTAATAAGCCAATTCTCTATTTGTGTCATAGCCTATAGAACCTATCCTTTAGGACTGTATGCACCCGATGATGCTGAATCATTCCATTAAAAATGGATTATGTTGTGATGTTGTGCGCATTCACGCATTCATCCCATATTTCAAAAAAAAAAAATTTTTCCATTTCAAAGTTGGAAAATCACATTTTGGTCCCTGAGACCTGAAAATTCACTTTTTTGGTCCCTAAGACCTGAAAACTTACATTTTGGTCCCTAAGACCTGAAAAATCACATTTTGGTCCTAAAATTTTCGATTTGGCCACAAAGGCCTAAAAATTCACATTTTGGCCACAAAGGCCCAAAAAATCTCGATTTGGCCATGAAGGCCCAAAAATTCCCAATTTGGCCCCAAAGGCCCAAAAAATTCACAATTTGGCTTAAGGCCCAAACATTCACAATTTGGCCACTAAGGCCCAAAACTTCACAATTTGGCCACAGAGGCCCGAAAATTCACAATTTGGCCACTAAGGCCCAGAAACTCACATTTTGGCCTCTAAGGCCCAAAAAATCTCGATTTGGCCCTAAAGGCCCGAAAATTCCCATTTGGCCCATAAGGCCCAAAAATTCACGATTTGGCCACTAAGGCCCAAAAACTCACATGTTGGCCCATAAGGCCCAAAAATTCACAATTTGGCCACTAAGGCCCAAAAACTCACATGTTGGCCTCAAAGGCCCAAAAATTCACATTTTGGCCCCTAAGGCCCAAAAAATTTTCTTTGAGAACTTAGGACCTTTCGAAAAGTCGAGGTGTCCAGCCCTAAGCACTCTACCTTACATACCACCCCACATCACAAGGGTCAAGTCCAAATACTTTACCCATACACTACCCTACCTCACACTATCTCACATACCATATGGAAACACCTTATATAGGATAGTCTAATCGTTTTGACTATGTCCTTTCACAGGTCCCCTCCAAAGACCACCTGTACTCGAAACACCAACTGAGCTCTCACCTACAAGTCCAACAACCCCAACTGCACCAATGGCATCACTGTCTGACATCCAAAACCTCATTGAACAAATGGAAGCCAGAATGGAGGCTAGAATGAATGAAGCATTGGCTGCCCAGAGGACTGCCCTAATAGCTGAACTAGGTGGTGGTAATGGAAATGGGGCTTTCGCTGGGGGAAGTGGAACTGCTACCTCCAATCAGGGTTCTGCTGCTGAACCAACAAACCCTACCCTTAACCTGGATGACATGCCCTCCAGAACTGCTTCTGAGCTGGAAGCTCAGAAAATGAAAGAAAAATTGGAATTGTTGGAAAGGTCTATTACTGCCCTTAAAACACACAAGGAAGTGGTGGACATGGACTCCTTGTCTTTGTTCCCCGAAGCGAGATTACCTACAAAATTCAAGATGCCCAACATGGATAAGTTTGACGGAACCACTTGTCCCAAAACGCACCAGAAAATGTATGTGGGTGCCCTCAACCCGTTTGGCCTGAACAGCGAGCTCCTTGCTCAGTTGTTTCAGCAATCTTTGACTAGTGCTGCATTAAGATGGTTTGTAAGCTTGGATCATTCCAAAATGAAGAATTGGGAGGACATATGCAATGCTTTCAACATGCAGTACCATTATAATATCGAAGTGGATGTTACCCGGAGGGAGCTGGAAACCACTAAACAAAAGAGCAATGAACCCTTCTCCTCGTTCCTTTCGAGGTGGAGAGCCAAAGCTGCTCAAATGATCAACCGACCCTCTGAACAGGAACAAGTTGACATAATAATCAAGAATTTACTGCCTGTCTACCAGTCACAACTTCAAACACAGTACTTGCCTACGTTCCAATCGCTCATTGCGACTGCAACTAAGGTGGAAGACTTAATTCAATTGGGTCAACTCAAAGAAGACTCATACAAGAAGCAGAATTGTGCTGGGACCAGTGAGACAAATGAAATAGCCAGTATAATCCCCACGAATCCTTTACGTGTTGGGAATTTGGGAAACAATCAGCCAAGGAGGCAATATACCGATCTCGGCATGCCAATCCTTTTGGTGTTCCGAGAAGCAGTGAAAGCAACTTTACTAAAGCCCTTAGAAGCAAGGCCATTACCAAACCCCCTGCCTCGGAATTTCAAAGCCAATGAATACTGTGAGTACCATCAAGGACATGGGCATAAGACCGAATCATGCTGGACTTTGAAAAACCGTCTACAAGACCTGGTTGACAATGGGTCTATCATCCCCAAGAGCAAGCTGAATAACAACCAATCCCTTGCCTAACCATGGGATTAATGCAAAAAAAAAATTGCTAAACAAGAATCGTTCGATCCTTTCGAACTTTTCTTAGAAATGAATGAAGTTTCTGTCTGAGAAGGTTGAGATCAAACCTCCAAAAGAACAAAAGAATTGTTCAAGACCAACAACAACATGTCTGATTGATCGAAGCATCAAGAAGAACAAAGTCACTATAGTCAATTCAATCCTAGTCCATCACAGTCCACCTAGAGTCTATCTTTTAGGGTCTAGTTCTTTTTCTTTTCATTTTCATTTCCATTCAAGTCTTCATTCAATTCAAATTTGTAAATCTAAGTGTCTTTTGTACACAAATTTTGTCTTATCAATAAAAAGGGATCAGTTTACGTTCCAATCATGTTTATACTCTCTCTCTATCTTTTCCTGTGAAAGCACAAAAAAAAAAAATCAAAAAAAAAAATCAAAAAATAATAAAAAAAAATGATGATAAAAAAAAAAAAAGATAATAAAAATTGGCAAAGAAAAATGCATTCATCCATTCATTTGCTCTGCATCAATCAAAGCTGGGGGCATCTTAAGAAGCACCATCAAAGGGGAAGTTTTGAAGGGTAATCATGGAAAGGATCCAGCAAAGGGTACGCAAGACTTCAAACAGTACCGAGACAAAGCCGATTGAAGGGGTTAGGGCCAGAATGGTTTCTCCGAAAACCCAAGGATGGAAGATGCTCCGACAGAGAGGTGTCTGAATTTTGAGCTTAAAAGCGACAGAATAAAGACGTTATGTTTAGAATTGGATTGGGCCTGCACGAAGTCGCAATACTATCCATACACTACTCGAGTTATCTCAGAATCAAGTTGCCTCGAAATTCTTTATGGAGAGGATGCTTCTAAGCAAGAAAAAGGAAAAAAATGGGTCAAAAGGAACTTCTGCACAAAAGAAAGAAATCAAAGCTACAGGAAATCAAGTTGTCCAAAACGGGTCAACTACAAACTCTTTGACAAATTCAAGCCCATCAAGGGTAGAGGACAAATCATTTCAGCTATAAGGACAAAGACCAAGCGGCTGCTCACATTTTGAAAAAGCAAGTTAAAAGTAGTCATTTCCACAAATTGGATGACAACAAACACCTTGAAAATCAAGCACCAAAAATGGCACAAATACAAATGTCCTTATAAACAAGGATCATTTCTCAAAACAAGAAAAAGGAAGAGTCTCCTCAAAATTCCTTATGGAGAGGAGAACCATTGAGGAAATAAGTTTCACATTCAGAGGAAGATAAAGTTCAAGAAAAGGAATCAAATTAACCTCAAGAATTCAAACATGGCGAAGCCACAAACTCAAAGCATAAAAGCTTCTTCAAGCCAATCAAGTTACCACCACAATGTGGGTATTCAAAACTCTTTGTGATGAATACAAGTCATATTTCAGTCAACCAGTGGTAAAACCACTACAACAACAAAGTCAGATTCGCCTAGAGCTCGAGTCAATAAGTTGATTCAACAATCCAGTCGGGAATGAATCTTGCAAAAACATCAAGTCGGGAAAGAATCCCGCAAAGACATCAAGCCGGGAAGGAATCCCGTGAAGAAATCAAGTCAGAAATGAACTCTGCATCAACATCAAGTCGGGAAGGAATCCCGCAATGACATCCAGTCGGGAAGGAATCCCGCAAGGACATCAAGCCGGGAAGGAATCCCGTGAAGAAATCAAGTCAGAAATGAACTCTGCATCAACATCCAGTCGGGAAGGAATCCCACAAACGACATCAAGCCGGGAAGGAATCCCGTGAAGAAATCAAGTCAGAAATGAACTCTGCATCAACGTCAAGTCAGGAAGGGAATCCTGCAAAGACATCAAGTCGGGAAGGGAATCCTGCAAAGACATCAAGCCGGGAAGGAATCTCGTGAAGACATCAAGCCGGGAAGGAATCCTGCGAAGAAATCAAGTCAGAAATAAATTCTGCATCAACATCAAGTCGGGAAAGAATCCCGCAAAGACATCAAGTCGGGAAGGAATCCCGTGAAGAAATGGAGTCAGACATGAACTCTGCATCAACATCAAGTCGGGAAGGGAATCCTGCAAAGACATCAAGCCGGGAAGGAATCCCGTGAAGACATCAAGCCGGAAGGAATCCTGCGAAGAAATCAAAACAGAAATGAATGCTGCATCAACATCCAGCCGGGAAGGACTCCCGCAAAGACATCAAGCCGGGAAGGAATCCCCGAAGAAATCAAATCGGAAATGAATTCCACAATCAGCATTAAGTCGGAATTGAATTTTGCCCCAACAGCAAGTCATTCCGCACCAAGTCGGAAATAAATTCCGCACCAAGACGGAAAGGAATTTCGCACTAACATCAAGTCGGAGATGAATTCCGCACCAGCCGAACACGAAGTTCGCATCCCAGAAGGAACTACGAAAGACCTGATTCTCCCCATCCCCCGAAGAGTTCTTGGAGATACGTAGGCAGCCACAAAGGCGCGGTCACAAACATAAGTCTGCATCATAAAAAGCATTTTCTCTTTACCAATATAAGAAATTAAAAATAATTAGAAAAAAAAAGAGAAGAAAAGAAAAATAAAAGCTGGAGTTG
Source organism: Jatropha curcas (assembly GCF_041381405.1). NCBI lineage: Eukaryota > Viridiplantae > Streptophyta > Magnoliopsida > Malpighiales > Euphorbiaceae > Jatropha > Jatropha curcas. The sequence continues at coordinate 14,313,253 of NC_143155.1, forward strand.
AAAACCCACAAGGGCGGCTTCAGGCAAGAATTGAGCCCGCTAGGCTGAAAACCCGAAAGGGCGGTCTAGGCAAAAGTTAGGGCAAAGAGCCTGCTAGAGTCGAAGACCCGAAAGGACGGCTACTAGGCAAAAATTAAGGCAAAAAAAAAAAAAGTGCTTTCATGAATTCTTTTAGAGAGTCCATTTTTGTAGGATAAACAGCAAAATTCATTACAAGAAAAATTTGAGTCTCTAAATCGAGTCTCCAATGAGTCTCTAAAATCGAGTCTCCATCACCAGTGGTCATTCCACAACGAGTCACAAAAATCGAGTCATTCTCAAAAGTTCGTTTTGAAAGCGTCACTCTTTGAGTCATTCCTCGAAAAAAAAAAAAAAAGAAAAAAAAAAAAAAGAGAGAGATTCAATCCCCGGGATTTCCAAAACAACCCTAAAAAATGTCAAGCATAATCGTTGAGAGGTAATTCTTTAATACCTCGTCTCCACTCGGACCATCGTTTCTTCGATCCTTTCAAGACGAACGGTGTCATCCACATTGTCCGTTTCCTCGAGTCATGTAAGTGGCTTTGTTCTCTTTGATTCCTCAATCGATTGGACAAGTACAATACCAATGTCTTGAAGTATTCCATGGTCAGCACCATTCTGGGGGCAAGAAGTGATAAGAACCTTCACCATTCTCCCATCACAGAAGTAATCACGGAATTTTTAGTCTTTCATTAAGAAGAAATTCTACTTCCGCTAATAAGGGCATCAATTCTCTCAAGCAGGGGGCAAAATCCTCCAAGACCGATTCAGGGGCAAGTGTTTTAGAAAAAAAAACACATACACAACCGAGGGTGAAACCCTAACCAAGGACCAACCATTTTTTCATCCAAAACCAAGCCATTTGATCATTTCGACTTTAGGTGGACCCTTGGTTCTCAAAAATAAAACAAAACACTTTTTAAGCCCTCATTACGAGGCAAAACATCTTTTCAAATCCTCTAAGAGGCAAAATCTCTTTTCAAGTCCTCTAAGAGGCAAAACTTCCTTTTTAAGTCCTCAAAGGGGCAAAAACATCTTTAAATTACAAACATAAATCCATGCATTTGATCATTTCATTTGAGACGGCAAGGTTTCCTTCTCTGCCCATCCTCAAAATTTGCTCCATCAGACAACCACTGGCTCTCATAAATCATTTTTATGATAGCCAGTGGGGGGCAACTGTGAATATTCAAATTTTGAGGCTTCTCGTGTTGTTGGTGGCATGTTAAACTCTTTAAATGGAGGAAAACACGCTGCTACAGTGCCATGCCAATTAGTTTGACTTTTCTACAGTAACTTTGACTTTGCTGCAGCAACTGTGCAAACAGTCCGGCCGGACCGGAGGCCATTTTGGACATTTACTGGAAATATGTCAATATGGTACTTGAAACGTCCGGAATTTCACGAGGATCACAGAACCGGTCCCGGAATGATTTTTGGAGATCAGAAACTCCCAAAAAAGCTCCCGGAGCGAGACATGGTGGCCACCACCAGCTACGGCGGCGCTGGCCGCCGAACACGGCGGCAGCTGCCGCCCAACATGTGCGGCACCTGCCGCCCCACCGCCTGGGCGGCAGCAGCCGCCCAGCATGGGCGGCACCTGCCGCCCCACCGACTGGGCGGCACCTGCCGCCCAGCCTCTTGGGCGGCAGCTGCCGCCGAGCCAGGCGGCACCTGCCGCCCTGGACTCGAAAATGGCCTATAAATAGGCCATTTTCAGTCCAATTTTGACACCTTGTCCGTTTTGACGGACGAATCCTTCTCCCTCTCACGCTCCTTGCGTTTTCTTTACCGCTTTTTGCATTTAATTTAATTTTTTATTGCATTTTTATTGTGATATTTGGACATTAAAATTAGACAAATTAAAATTAATTAATATTTCCTAAGCGAGGAGCTTAATCGGGAGTTAAGAAGCGGTCGTCGATTAAATCAGGTATGTAAACAAAACTCTGCCTATTTAATTTTAGCACTTCATGCATATTTCTCTTCTACTCTTAATAATTCTTCAATTGCATAAATGCATCCACGTCATTATTTTTGGTAAATAAACTGCCTTAATTAATTTGATTAAGCTTAAATGCCCGGTTAATCAATAATCGTGGTATTAAAGTTTAAATCCGACAATATTGGCTAAAAGAGCCTAGTTAATTAATAACTACGGTTCAACTGCCTTATTTCGAAGAAATCCAGCTTAAGTCCAATTAATCAATAATTGTGACTAAAAGCCTAAATCAACATTTTTTGGCAAAATGCCTACAAATCAACCTTTTTCGGCTAAAAGTCGTAAAACCGAACCATTTTGGCGAAACGCCTTAAAATCAATCTTTTTCGACTAAAAGTCGTAGAATTGAACCATTTTGGCCAAAGGCCTCAAAATCAACCATTTTGGCAACAGTCGCCTAAATCGCACATTTTGGTAGACCAATTGCCTAAAACAACACCTTTTGGCCAAAGGCCTAAAATCAATCATTTTAGCGACAAATCGCTTAAAATCGACATTTTTGGCAAAATGCCTTAAAATGAACCAATTTTTGGCCAAAGGCCTAAAATCAATCATTTTAGCGACAAATCGCTTAAAATCGACATTTTTGGCAAAATGCCTTAAAATCAATCATTTTCGGTTTAAAACCGTAAAATCAACCATTTTAGCGACAAATCGCTTAAAATCGACATTTTTCGGCAAAATGCCTTAAAATCAATCTTTTAAGCGACAAATCGTTTAAATGAACCATTTTGGCACAAATGCCTCTAAATCAACATTTTTGGCAAAATGCCTAAACAAAATGCACAAAGCATACACAAAATCATGCAAAAAGCATACACACAAAATGCACAAAGCATACACACACTCATGCACAAAGCATACACAAAAATGCACAAAGCATACACACACTCATGCACAAAGCATACACACTCATGCACAAAGCATACACACTCATGCACAAAGCATACACACTCATGCATTAAGCATACCCATTCAAAGCCCTTCAAAGAAGGCCTATCGAACTACGTTGACTTTGATCTTCCATTCAAACGGAAGTACGTAGGCACGTTCGGGATTTCACCCCGGGTGGCAAGTCGAAATCATCAAAATCACATAAACATTTCATTAATCCATCACTTACCTTGCAAAGCATTCATCCATCGGTTAGTTCATCAACATGACATAGTCTCGGGATCCACCTCGGGTTCGTAGATTGTGCCTTAATCATTGGGATAATTAATCTAGTAACTAGGTTAATTAAAAATTGGAGTCACTCAGGGTTTTTTCCTAGTTTACCCTTAAATAATTAAACAAGGTGGCGACTCACACACATCACGTGCATTTCTTCTCATTCATCATATGCATCACATGCCTATGTGCTTTTGGGGAAGGGGTTCACAGTTTGGCGACTTCACTGGGGAAAATTAATTATGTAATCTTTTTGCATAAAAGTGGACTACAATTGCTGTGTAAACTAACCTGCCCTTCTTTAGGGTATTATTTTGTTGTGCCTTGTTTTGCAGGATATCATAGCACGAATCGAGTGTTCTTTCTTTAAGAATACTTGATTAGGAAATTTGGACTTAATCGTAAAGCGTGATTAAAACATTAAAACTTGTTGATTTATTTGCACGATTGAGAATCTTTTCCTCCATTGCATAAAAAATGAATTTCAAATGAATTTCTTCTCTTTCTGTTCAAACTTCTGAGTCTGGATAGCAAGTAGCGCTGATCGGCAGGTCTCTTTGATTATGCCGACGGACAGCCAAAGCGTCCTCCCTGTTACCGCAAACCATCTCTAATCCTTTTGGAGGTGGCCCATGAGTATGCGGACCGTTGGACCCACGCGAAACTCTTTGTTTCACATGTGGTTAGGTATATCCATGCTCAAGGTTCAAGGGTCCCTTAATAAGCCAATTCTCTATTTGTGTCATAGCCTATAGAACCTATCCTTTAGGACTGTATGCACCCGATGATGCTGAATCATTCCATTAAAAATGGATTATGTTGTGATGTTGTGCGCATTCACGCATTCATCCCATATTTCAAAAAAAAAAAATTTTTCCATTTCAAAGTTGGAAAATCACATTTTGGTCCCTGAGACCTGAAAATTCACATTTTTGGTCCCTAAGACCTGAAAACTTACATTTTGGTCCCTAAGACCTGAAAAATCACATTTTGGTCCTAAAATTTTCGATTTGGCCACAAAGGCCTAAAAATTCACATTTTGGCCACAAAGGCCCAAAAAATCTCGATTTGGCCATGAAGGCCCAAAAATTCCCAATTTGGCCCCAAAGGCCCAAAAAATTCACAATTTGGCCTAAGGCCCAAACATTCACAATTTGGCCACTAAGGCCCAAAACTTCACAATTTGGCCACAGAGGCCCGAAAATTCACAATTTGGCCACTAAGGCCCAGAAACTCACATTTTGGCCTCTAAGGCCCAAAAAATCTCGATTTGGCCCTAAAGGCCCGAAAATTCCCATTTGGCCCATAAGGCCCAAAAATTCACGATTTGGCCACTAAGGCCCAAAAACTCACATGTTGGCCCATAAGGCCCAAAAATTCACAATTTGGCCACTAAGGCCCAAAAACTCACATGTTGGCCTCAAAGGCCCAAAAATTCACATTTTGGCCCCTAAGGCCCAAAAAATTTTCTTTGAGAACTTAGGACCTTTCGAAAAGTCGAGGTGTCCAGCCCTAAGCACTCTACCTTACATACCACCCCACATCACAAGGGTCAAGTCCAAATACTTTACCCATACACTACCCTACCTCACACTATCTCACATACCATATGGAAACACCTTATATAGGATAGTCTAATCGTTTTGACTATGTCCTTTCACAGGTCCCCTCCAAAGACCACCTGTACTCGAAACACCAACTGAGCTCTCACCTACAAGTCCAACAACCCCAACTGCACCAATGGCATCACTGTCTGACATCCAAAACCTCATTGAACAAATGGAAGCCAGAATGGAGGCTAGAATGAATGAAGCATTGGCTGCCCAGAGGACTGCCCTAATAGCTGAACTAGGTGGTGGTAATGGAAATGGGGCTTTCGCTGGGGGAAGTGGAACTGCTACCTCCAATCAGGGTTCTGCTGCTGAACCAACAAACCCTACCCTTAACCTGGATGACATGCCCTCCAGAACTGCTTCTGAGCTGGAAGCTCAGAAAATGAAAGAAAAATTGGAATTGTTGGAAAGGTCTATTACTGCCCTTAAAACACACAAGGAAGTGGTGGACATGGACTCCTTGTCTTTGTTCCCCGAAGCGAGATTACCTACAAAATTCAAGATGCCCAACATGGATAAGTTTGACGGAACCACTTGTCCCAAAACGCACCAGAAAATGTATGTGGGTGCCCTCAACCCGTTTGGCCTGAACAGCGAGCTCCTTGCTCAGTTGTTTCAGCAATCTTTGACTAGTGCTGCATTAAGATGGTTTGTAAGCTTGGATCATTCCAAAATGAAGAATTGGGAGGACATATGCAATGCTTTCAACATGCAGTACCATTATAATATCGAAGTGGATGTTACCCGGAGGGAGCTGGAAACCACTAAACAAAAGAGCAATGAACCCTTCTCCTCGTTCCTTTCGAGGTGGAGAGCCAAAGCTGCTCAAATGATCAACCGACCCTCTGAACAGGAACAAGTTGACATAATAATCAAGAATTTACTGCCTGTCTACCAGTCACAACTTCAAACACAGTACTTGCCTACGTTCCAATCGCTCATTGCGACTGCAACTAAGGTGGAAGACTTAATTCAATTGGGTCAACTCAAAGAAGACTCATACAAGAAGCAGAATTGTGCTGGGACCAGTGAGACAAATGAAATAGCCAGTATAATCCCCACGAATCCTTTACGTGTTGGGAATTTGGGAAACAATCAGCCAAGGAGGCAATATACCGATCTCGGCATGCCAATCCTTTTGGTGTTCCGAGAAGCAGTGAAAGCAACTTTACTAAAGCCCTTAGAAGCAAGGCCATTACCAAACCCCCTGCCTCGGAATTTCAAAGCCAATGAATACTGTGAGTACCATCAAGGACATGGGCATAAGACCGAATCATGCTGGACTTTGAAAAACCGTCTACAAGACCTGGTTGACAATGGGTCTATCATCCCCAAGAGCAAGCTGAATAACAACCAATCCCTTGCCTAACCATGGGATTAATGCAAAAAAAAAATTGCTAAACAAGAATCGTTCGATCCTTTCGAACTTTTCTTAGAAATGAATGAAGTTTCTGTCTGAGAAGGTTGAGATCAAACCTCCAAAAGAACAAAAGAATTGTTCAAGACCAACAACAACATGTCTGATTGATCGAAGCATCAAGAAGAACAAAGTCACTATAGTCAATTCAATCCTAGTCCATCACAGTCCACCTAGAGTCTATCTTTTAGGGTCTAGTTCTTTTTCTTTTCATTTTCATTTCCATTCAAGTCTTCATTCAATTCAAATTTGTAAATCTAAGTGTCTTTTGTACACAAATTTTGTCTTATCAATAAAAAGGGATCAGTTTACGTTCCAATCATGTTTATACTCTCTCTCTATCTTTTCCTGTGAAAGCACAAAAAAAAAAATCAAAAAAAAAAAATCAAAAAATAATAAAAAAAAAATGATGATAAAAAAAAAAAGATAATAAAAATTGGCAAAGAAAAATGCATTCATCCATTCATTTGCTCTGCATCAATCAAAGCTGGGGGCATCTTAAGAAGCACCATCAAAGGGGAAGTTTTGAAGGGTAATCATGGAAAGGATCCAGCAAAGGGTACGCAAGACTTCAAACAGTACCGAGACAAAGCCGATTGAAGGGGTTAGGGCCAGAATGGTTTCTCCGAAAACCCAAGGATGGAAGATGCTCCGACAGAGAGGTGTCTGAATTTTGAGCTTAAAAGCGACAGAATAAAGACGTTATGTTTAGAATTGGATTGGGCCTGCACGAAGTCGCAATACTATCCATACACTACTCGAGTTATCTCAGAATCAAGTTGCCTCGAAATTCTTTATGGAGAGGATGCTTCTAAGCAAGAAAAAGGAAAAAAATGGGTCAAAAGGAACTTCTGCACAAAAGAAAGAAATCAAAGCTACAGGAAATCAAGTTGTCCAAAACGGGTCAACTACAAACTCTCTGACAAATTCAAGCCCATCAAGGGTAGAGGACAAATCATTTCAGCTATAAGGACAAAGACCAAGCGGCTGCTCACATTTTGAAAAAGCAAGTTAAAAGTAGTCATTTCCACAAATTGGATGACAACAAACACCTTGAAAATCAAGCACCAAAAATGGCACAAATACAAATGTCCTTATAAACAAGGATCATTTCTCAAAATAAGAAAAAGGAAGAGTCTCCTCAAAATTCCTTATGGAGAGGAGAACCATTGAGGAAATAAGTTTCACATTCAGAGGAAGATAAAGTTCAAGAAAAGGAATCAAATTAACCTCAAGAATTCAAACATGGCGAAGCCACAAACTCAAAGCATAAAAGCTTCTTCAAGCCAATCAAGTTACCACCACAATGTGGGTATTCAAAACTCTTTGTGATGAATACAAGTCATATTTCAGTCAACCAGTGGTAAAACCACTACAACAACAAAGTCAGATTCGCCTAGAGCTCGAGTCAATAAGTTGATTCAACAATCCAGTCGGGAATGAATCTCGCAAAAACATCAAGTCGGGAAAGAATCCCGCAAAGACATCAAGCCGGGAAGGAATCCCGTGAAGAAATCAAGTTAGAAATGAACTCTGCATCAACATCAAGTCGGGAAGGAATCCCGCAATGACATCCAGTCGGGAAGGAATCCCGCAAGGACATCAAGCCGGGAAGGAATCCCGTGAAGAAATCAAGTCAGAAATGAACTCTGCATCAACATCCAGTCGGGAAGGAATCCCACAAACGACATCAAGCCGGGAAGGAATCCCGTGAAGAAATCAAGTCAGAAATGAACTCTGCATCAACGTCAAGTCAGGAAGGGAATCCTGCAAAGACATCAAGTCGGGAAGGGAATCCTGCAAAGACATCAAGCCGGGAAGGAATCCCGTGAAGACATCAAGCCGGGAAGGAATCCTGCGAAGAAATCAAGTCAGAAATAAATTCTGCATCAACATCAAGTCGGGAAAGAATCCCGCAAAGACATCAAGTCGGGAAGGAATCCCGTGAAGAAATGGAGTCAGACATGAACTCTGCATCAACATCAAGTCGGGAAGGGAATCCTGCAAAGACATCAAGCCGGGAAGGAATCCCGTGAAGACATCAAGCCGGAAGGAATCCTGCGAAGAAATCAAAACAGAAATGAATGCTGCATCAACATCCAGCCGGGAAGGACTCCCGCAAAGACATCAAGCCGGGAAGGAATCCCCGAAGAAATCAAATCGGAAATGAATTCCACAATCAGCATTAAGTCGGAATTGAATTTTGCCCCAACAGCAAGTCATTCCGCACCAAGTCGGAAATAAATTCCGCACCAAGACGGAAAGGAATTTCGCACTAACATCAAGTCGGAGATGAATTCCGCACCAGCCGAGCACGAAGTTCGCATCCCAGAAGGAACTACGAAAGACCTGATTCTCCCCATCCCCCGAAGAGTTCTTGGAGATACGTAGGCAGCCACAAAGGCGCGGTCACAAACATAAGTCTGCATCATAAAAAGCATTTTCTCTTTACCAATATAAGAAATTAAAAATAATTAGAAAAAAAAAGAGAAGAAAAGAAAAATAAAAGCTGGAGTTGAAAACCCACAAGGGCGGCTTCAGGCAAGAATTGAGCCCGCTAGGCTGAAAACCCGAAAGGGCGGTCTAGGCAAAAGTTAGGGCAAAGAGCCTGCTAGAGTCGAAGACCCGAAAGGACGGCTACTAGGCAAAAATTAAGGCAAAAAAAAAAAAGTGCTTTCATGAATTCTTTTAGAGAGTCCATTTTTGTAGGATAAACAGCAAAATTCATTACAAGAAAAATTTGAGTCTCTAAATCGAGTCTCCAATGAGTCTCTAAAATCGAGTCTCCATCACCAGTGGTCATTCCACAACGAGTCACAAAAATCGAGTCATTCTCAAAAGTTCGTTTTGAAAGCATCACTCTTTGAGTCATTCCTCGAAAAAAAAAAAAAAAAGAAAAAAAAAAAAGAGAGAGATTCAATCCCCGGGATTTCCAAAACAACCCTAAAAAATGTCAAGCATAATCGTTGAGAGGTAATTCTTTAATACCTCGTCTCCACTCGGACCATCGTTTCTTCGATCCTTTCAAGACGAACGGTGTCATCCACATTGTCCGTTTCCTCGAGTCATGTAAGTGGCTTTGTTCTCTTTGATTCCTCAATCGATTGGACAAGTACAATACCAATGTCTTGAAGTATTCCATGGTCAGCACCATTCTGGGGGCAAGAAGTGATAAGAACCTTCACCATTCTCCCATCACAGAAGTAATCACGGAATTTTTAGTCTTTCATTAAGAAGAAATTCTACTTCCGCTAATAAGGGCATCAATTCTCTCAAGCAGGGGGCAAAATCCTCCAAGACCGATTCAGGGGCAAGTGTTTTAGAAAAAAAAACACATACACAACCGAGGGTGAAACCCTAACCAAGGACCAACCATTTTTTCATCCAAAACCAAGCCATTTGATCATTTCGACTTTAGGTGGACCCTTGGTTCTCAAAAATAAAACAAAACACTTTTTAAGCCCTCATTACGAGGCAAAACATCTTTTCAAATCCTTTAAGAGGCAAAATCTCTTTTCAAGTCCTCTAAGAGGCAAAACTTCCTTTTTAATTCCTCAAAGGGGCAAAAACATCTTTAAATTACAAACATAAATCCATGCATTTGATCATTTCATTTGAGACGGCAAGGTTTCCTTCTCTGCCCATCCTCAAAATTTGCTCCATCAGACAACCACTGGCTCTCATAAATCATTTTTATGATAGCCAGTGGGGGGCAACTGTGAATACTCAAATTTTGAGGCTTCTCGTGTTGTTGGTGGCATGTTAAACTCTTTAAATGGACGAAAACACGCTGCTACAGTGCCATGCCAATTAGTTTGACTTTTCTACAGTAACTTTGACTTTGCTGCAGCAACTGTGCAAACAGTCCGGCCGGACCGGAGGCCATTTTGGACATTTACTGGAAATATGTCAATATGGTACTTGAAACGTCCGGAATTTCACGAGGATCGCAGAACCAGTCCCGGAATGATTTTTGGAGGTCGGAAACTCCCAAAAAAGCTCCCGGAGCGAGACACGGTGGCCACCACCAGCTACGGCGGCGCTGGCCGCCGAACACGGCGGCAGCTGCCGCCCAACATGTGCGGCACCTGCCGCCCCACCGCCTGGGCGGCAGCAGCCGCCCAGCATGGGCGGCACCTGCCGCCCCACCGACTGGGCGGCACCTGCCGCCCAGCCTCTTGGGCGGCAGCTGCCGCCGAGCCAGGCGGCACCTGCCGCCCTGGACTCGAAAATGGCCTATAAATAGGCCATTTTCAGTCCAATTTTGACACCTTGTCCGTTTTGACGGACGAATCCTTCTCCCTCTCACGCTCCTTGCGTTTTCTTTACCGCTTTTTGCATTTAATTTAATTTTTTATTGCATTTTTATTGTGATATTTGGACATTAAAATTAAACAAATTAAAATTAATTAATATTTCCTAAGCGAGGAGCTTAATCGGGAGTTAAGAAGCGGTCGTCGATTAAATCAGGTATGTAAACAAAACTCTGCCTATTTAATTTTAGCACTTCATGCATATTTCTCTTCTACTCTTAATAATTCTTCAATTGCATAAATGCATCCACGTCATTATTTTTGGTAAATAAACTGCCTTAATTAATTTGATTAAGCTTAAATGCCCGGTTAATCAATAATCGTGGTATTAAAGTTTAAATCCGACAATATTGGCTAAAAGAGCCTAGTTAATTAATAACTACGGTTCAATTGCCTTATTTCGAACAAATCCAGCTTAAGTCCAATTAATTAATAATTGTGACTAAAAGCCTAAATCAACATTTTTTGGCAAAATGCCTACAAATCAACCTTTTTCGGCTAAAAGTCGTAAAACCGAACCATTTTGGCGAAACGCCTTAAAATCAATCTTTTTCGACTAAAAGTCGTAGAATTGAACCATTTTGGCCAAAGGCCTCAAAATCAACCATTTTGGCAACAATCGCCTAAATCGCACATTTTGGTAGACCAATTGCCTAAAACAACACCTTTTGGCCAAAGGCCTAAAATCAATCATTTTAGCGACAAATCGCTTAAAATCGACATTTTTGGCAAAATGCCTTAAAATGAACCAATTTTTGGCCAAAGGCCTAAAATCAATCATTTTAGCGACAAATCGCTTAAAATCGACATTTTTGGCAAAATGCCTTAAAATCAATCATTTTCGGTTTAAAACCGTAAAATCAACCATTTTAGCGACAAATCGCTTAAAATCGACATTTTTCGGCAAAATGCCTTAAAATCAATCTTTTAAGCGACAAATCGTTTAAATGAACCATTTTGGCACAAATGCCTCTAAATCAACATTTTTGGCAAAATGCCTAAACAAAATGCACAAAGCATACACAAAATCATGCACAAAGCATACACACAAAATGCACAAAGCATACACACACTCATGCACAAAGCATACACAAAAATGCACAAAGCATACACACACTCATGCACAAAGCATACACACTCATGCACAAAGCATACACACTCATGCACAAAGCATACACACTCATGCATTAAGCATACCCATTCAAAGCCCTTCAAAGAAGGCCTATCGAACTACATTGACTTTGATCTTCCATTCAAACGGAAGTACGTAGGCACGTTCGGGATTTCACCCCGGGTGGCAAGTCGAAATCATCAAAATCACATAAACATTTCATTAATCCATCACTTACCTTGCAAAGCATTCATCCATCGGTTAGTTCATCAACATGACATAGTCTCGGGATCCACCTCGGGTTCGTAGATTGTGCCTTAATCATTGGGATAATTAATCTAGTAACTAGGTTAATTAAAAATTGGAGTCACTCAGGGTTTTTTCCTAGTTTACCCTTAAATAATTAAACAAGGTGGCGACTCACACACATCACGTGCATTTCTTCTCATTCATCATATGCATCACATGCCTATGTGCTTTTGGGGAAGGGGTTCACAGCACCTGCCGCCCGGCCTCCGGCGGCACCTGCCGCCCTAGGCCCGTTTTGGCCTATAAATTGGCCTCTCCCCCTTCATTTTTGACTTGCTCAGTCTGTGTTGACGGACACTCCTTCTCCCTCACGCTTTTGCGATTCTTTTACCGCTTTTATGCATTTTTAATTCAATTTTTATGTTTATGTTATGTTATTTGGCCATTAAAAATTAAACAAATTCGAACTAATTAATATTTCCCAAGCGAGGAGCTAAATCTGGAATTAAGAAGCGGTCGTCGATTAAATCAGTTATGTAAACAAAACTCTGTCTATTTAATTTCAGCACTTCATGCATATTTCTCTTCTACTCCTAACAATTCTATAATTGCATAAATGCATTCATGTTATTATTTTAGCAAATAAACTGCTTTGATAAAAAAAAAAAAAACATGATTAAGCTTAACGCCCGATTAATTAATAATCATGGCAGTTAAGCTTAAATCCGACAATATTGGCCGAAGAGTCTAGTTAATTAATAACTACGGTTCAATTGCCTTATTTCGAATAAATATGGTTTAAAGTCCAATTGATCAATAATTGTGGCTAAAAGCCTAAATCAACACTTTTCGGCCAAAGGCCTTAAAAATCAACCATTTTGGCGATAATCACCTAAATCTCACCCTTTGGCAAACAAATCGCCTAAATCGACATATTTTGGCCAAAGGCCTTAAAATCAATCTTTTGAGCGACAAATCGCTTAAATGAACCATTTTGGCACAAATGCCTTAAAATCAACAATTTTGGCGACAAATCGCTTAAACGAACCATTTTGGCACAAATGCCTTAAAATCAACCATTTTGGCAACAATCGCCCAATCGCATCATTTTGGCAAAATTAATTGCCTAAATCAACACATTTTGGCGAAAAGCCTTAAAATCATTCGTTTTGGCTACAAATCGCCCGACAACCGTTTTTGGCACAAATGCCTTAAAACCAACACATTTTGGCGACGAACGCCTAATCGAATCAATCGATCCTTTTGGCAAAATGCCTAAACAAACATGCACAAAGCATACACACACTCATGCATTAAGCATACACCTTCAAAGCCCTTCAAAGAAGGCCTATCGAACTACGTTGACTTTGATCTTCCATTCAAACGGAAGTACGTAGGCACGTTCGGGATTTCACCCCGGGCGGCATGTCAAAATCACATAAACATTTTTCATTGGTCCCAATTACATCATCTTTCACCCTGCAAAGCATTCATCTTTGGTTAGTTCATCAGCATGACATAGTCTCGGGATCCACCTCGGGTTCGTAGACCATGCCTTAAACATTTGGGATAATTAATCTAGTAACTAGGTGAAACGACCCGAAAATTTAATTTCGAAGAATTTTCATTTAAAAACTAAATTTTTTATTTCAACCAATGAGATTATACCAGCTAGTATTTTATTATTGCTAAACTGGACCCGTAACCCAATTCAATTTTTCAAAAACCAAGCGAAAAACTCGAAAACCAAGCAAATTGAGCCAAATCATAGAATTAGACCAAACTGGTTCGAATCGAACCGGAATGGTCTAGAAGCCCAAGATTTTTTTCTTTCTTTTCCTTTTTTTCTTTTTCTTTTTCTTTTTCCTTTTTCTTTTTTTCTTTTTCCTTCTCCTTCCTTGCGCTAGTGCCAGCGCGCAACCTCCTCCTCCTCTTTCCCTTCCCGTTTCCAGCCACCAGAGCCGATCGATCTCATCTCCTCGCCGTCGACTCCTTGCCGCAGCAAGCCGGCCTTCCTTTCCCTTCTCCCCGTTTCTGCTTCTGGTGAGCGCAAAAATCACGGCGAGGCTGGGACTTCAGCCCGATCGAGATAGCGTCTTCGTCCTTCTCTCCGAGCAACTCCGGCGACTATCGCCGATAAGGTAAGCCGATTATCCTCCCTCCTCACTCTTTTGCAAATTAAATTGCATAAATTTCAAGATCTTTGTAGTTAGAATTTTCAGGTACTGTTTATATATAAAAAAAAATAATAATAAAAAAAAAAACAAATGATATTTGCTTCTAATATATAAAGTTAATTACGTTATTGACAATATAGTGCTAAGATAAAATCGTTGCTTTTCATTATTGCTTTTCATTGCTTTTAAAAATAAATTCTTTTTTTTCAGTATATACCAACAATAAAAAGAACTTGATACTACAGAAAAAAATAAAAATAAAAAATAAAAAAAAGAATACTCGGGTAAGGCGTTCTTGAAATAGCAGTGCAAGAGACCCAAGATTTGAAGCCCGAAGTCCCTTTCCCGCTTTAATGTTTAAACTATTCTTATTACAAAATAGCAGTGCACACATATTCCAATTACACAATTTGTTAGAGGAATTGATAAGCCTTTAAAGATGGCAGCAGTTTAATGGTTATTTGCTTGAGTTTTCACTATGATAGGAAGGAAATCTTAAACTTTTATCATTCCAAATGAGCTGCAGACTGAAATTTTTAAAAGTATGTGTAGGCTAATGTGTTTGCTGCATATTCTATATAATAAATTAGAGCAATTTTAAAATGGCAGAAGCTATTTCTCATTATTTCTATAAACCATTGCTTGATATGGATTATAGGATGTTAAGAATCTAAGTTTTGATGGGAAATGAGTGAAATTTGTGCATATATGTATAAGTCTAAGTTAAGGAGAACCTATTGCATTTGGTGGGGAGTAGCTATTGAGGGTAATCGTTGCCATTTTTATATGAACTAACATAGGAATGGATATATTCTCAATATTTTTGTGATGGATACCATTGGTTAATGCTCAATAGCTTCAATCTTGTTAGGTAACGATTCGATGGTAAACATAATCTACTATAATCTAGAAATCGTATTTTCATGGCAAGATGAAGGAATTTTAGGAAGCCTTAGTTATACGTTCAAGTTGTGAGTCGGGTTGCCTAGTAGAAGTATTTATGAAATTGTAGTTTAATTGAAGCATTGGTTCTTAGTGGCTAGTTTAGAATTTTAGTAAATGTTTAAAGACGTTGTTTATACCTTAAGCAAGGATGATGAAATAAAGGTTTAATAAGGAGTTTTATAATAGTTAGAAGCTAACTAACTTAATGGTATAACTTCTGTTTATATGTATATGTATGAAAGATTTCATTTATTTGTCAATTAGCTAAAGAAGCTGATTATAATTATGTGAAGCAAAGAATGTTCAATAATATTATTGGGATATGTTTGAAGGTTATTATAAGTTGTGAATTAATAGTTGAATGTTGACATTATTATTTGGATGGAGGAAGGGAAATTTAACTGTTTGATCGCCTGACGGATGGGCTGTGTGCATTGATTGATTAATATATAATATCATTGTGATATTTAAACAGGTAGATAGTCCTATTTTTAGGGGAGATGCTGCCGAAATTTTGATAGAAATTAGACTAAATTTTAATTAACAACATAATTAATAAGTTTATTTAGATTAGTTCTATAATTTGGTACATAATAAATATAGTGCTCTGGTTGTTTATAATCTTTATTATTCATTTAACTATTTACATATTCATTTATTTATTTTATTATTGTTGTTAATTGCTAATACTATTTATTTATTTGCATTGATTTTGGATGTTTAATTGTGCATTGCATTACGATGTCTAATTGAATAATATGTCTGAATTTGAATGCAATGTTTGATTTATTGTGTTGTGATATTGCTGATTGTGTTGTGATATTGCTGTGCTTTGTTTGTGTGGAATTGGGATGAAGTGGGTCACCATGGGTTTGTGAGACTGTTTCTGTTATACGGATCCTGATTCTGATTTCTGTTATATGGATCCTGATTCTGTTTCTGTTAGCCGGGTAAATGGGAGATCGGCGCCCCCGTGTGCACCTACTGTTACCGTTACTGTTAACCACAGGTTGGCTTCTTTATTGGGCGCACCGGATAATCTAGATTTGATCGCAGCCCGCAGGGTGGCCTCCTGTTGTGAGCGCCTGATGATCTAGATTTGATGGAGACGACCGGGTTGCCTCCTGTTGGTATGGAAAAGAAAAGAGAGAATGGAAAGAAAAATGAGAGGGCTGGTCAAGTGAGGATTAGACCGGTCGGCCAGTATGGGGGATCGGCTCCCTGGTGCACATGTGAGAGGATGAGCCATGCGGGAGGACGGCTCATCGGGGGTTCGGTGACTCCACTGACTAATTTCCACGTGATGTGATTATATGAAGATGTTAATAATTGTGAGTGCTGGTGATATGCCATTTGTGTGACTAGCTGTGTGAGCATATACCTAGTCGGATGACTAGGTTGATATATTTATACAATGGTGTGAATGCTTGTGTTGTGCAATAATTATTATTCATTAATAAACTCACATCTCTTTTGTTTAAATCTTTCAGGAAGTAGCATTTTCTAAATCCCAGCTATAACTCTGCTCTTCACGATAAAAAAAGAAATTCGCTAATTTTCGTATTGATCAATTAAATAGATAAATGTCCGAAGACTTATATGTATACATCCGTCAATGAACTCCGCAGTTATAGAATTTGTATACTTTTAAGTTGTGTATTATTATAGATGGAATAATTCTGTGAGCCTGTTTTATTAAATATAGTGAAATTTGTAAATGTTTAAAATTATATTGAGATAGCAAATTTGTAGTGTTTCAGGCTTACTACGGGCCTCGGGGGCCTTAAGCTTACCTGGGCCCTAGTGCCGGTCCGGCCCATGGAAATGGGTCGTGACACTAGGTTAATTAAAATTGGAGTCACTTAGGGTTTTTTCCTAGTTTACCCTAAAACAATTAAACAAGGTGGCGACTCATACATTCACGTGCATTTCTGCCTTAGTCACATGCATTCATATGCATATGATATTCGGGGTAGGGGTTCACAGTTTGGCGACTCTGCTGGGGACTTATGTAATCATTTTACATAAAGTGGACTACGATTGTTGTGTAAAGTAACCGGCCTTTCTTTAAGGTATTATTTTATTATGCTTTATTTTGCAGAGTACCCTAATACGAATGAAGTGTTCTTTCCTTAAGAATACTTGATAAATCCGGACTTAATTGAAAAATGTGATTAAGACATTAAAACTTGTTGATTTATTTGCACGATTGAGAATCCTTTTCTCCATTGCATAAAAAAATGAACTTCAAATGAATTTCTTCTCTTTCTGTTCAAACTTCTGAGTCTGGATAGCAAGTAGCGCTGATCGGCAGGTCTCTTTGATTATGTCGACGGACAGCCAAAGCGTCCTCACTGTTACCGCAAACCATCCCTAATCCTTTTGGGGGTGGCACATGGGTATGCGTACCGTTGGACCCACGCGAAACTCCTTGTTTCACATGTGGTTAGGTATATCCATACTCAAGGTTCAAGGGTCCCTTAATAAGCCGATTCTCTATTTGTGTCATAGCCTATAGAACTTATCCTTTAGGACTGAATGCACCCCGTGATATAAAGCATCTCATTAAAACAGATTATGATGTGTTGTTATGCGCATTCACGACATATCATAAACATTGGGTAAACACATGGAGAACACAAAAAAAATATTTCCTTTAGTCATGCACAGTTGGACAAAGACTCATTCTCTCTCATATCAGCTACCCTGATACCACTATACCCTAATACAACTACTCTTATACTTACAGGTACCCCCTGTTCAAGTACCAACATTAGTGCCAACCACACCTACTGTGCTATCACCGACCTCACCAATCTCAACTGCACCAATGGCATCACTTTCTGACATCAAAAACCTTATAGAACAAATGGAAGCAAGAATGGAAGCTAAAATGAATGAGGCATTGGCTGCCCAAAGAATTGCTCTATTAGCTGAACTAGGCGGTAGTAATGGAAATGGGGCTCCAGTTGGGGGAAATGATAATGCTGCCTCCAATCAAGGACCTGGCGCTGCATCTGCATCCTCAAACCCTATCCCTAACTTGGAGGACACGCCCTCCAAAACCGCTTCTGAGTTGGAAGCTCAGAAAATGAGAGAAAAACTTGAATTGTTGGAAAGGTCTGTTACTGCCCTTAAAACACACAAAGAAGTGGTGGACATGGACTCCTTGTCTCTGTTCCCCGAAGCAAGACTACCAACCAAGTTCAAAATGCCAAACATGGACAAATTTGATGGAACTACTTGTCCTAAAACTCATTTGAAAATGTATGTGGGTGCCCTTAACCCATTTGGATTGAGCAGCGAGCTCCTTGCTCAGTTGTTCCAACAATCTCTCACCGGTGCTGCATTAAGATGGTTTGTCAATCTAGACCGGTCTAAGATGAAGACTTGGGAGGACATTTGTAATGCATTCAACTCACAGTATCACTACAATCTGGAAGTGGATGTAACCCGAAGGGAGCTAGAAACCACTAAACAAAGGAACAATGAACCTTTCTCCTCGTTCCTTACGAGGTGGAGAGCCAAGGCCGCCCAAATGATTAACCGACCTTCTGAGCAAGAACAGGTGGACATAATAATAAAGAACCTACAGCCTGTCTACCAACACCAATTACAAACTCAATACCTACCATCGTTCCAGTCGCTCATTGCCACTGCTACGAAGGTAGAAGATTTACTTCAAATGGGACAATTGAAAGAAGACTCGGGAACCTCGAAGTACAAGAAACCTAGCCAAACTGGCAAAGTCCACGATGTGGCAAGCATTACCCCCACGAATCCTTTACGTGTGGGAAATATGCGAAATAGCGGTCAATCGTCAAGAAGAACCTACACTGATCTCGGGATGCCAATCCTTTTGGTATTCCGAGAAGCTGTCAAAGCAAACTACATCAAACCTTTGGAGGCAAGACCACCACCCAACCCCTTACCAAGGAATTTCAAAGCCAATGAATACTGTGAGTACCACCAAGCACATGGGCATAAGACTGAAGCATGTTGGACGCTTAAGAACCGCATCCAAGACTTGGTAGACAACGGTTCAATTATTCCGAGAAGCAAACCCAACATTAACACTAATCCCTTGCCAAACCATGGGATAAATGCTATTGTTTCTGACCAGGAATTGATCGATCCTTTCGACCTATTCTTAGGGATGAATGAAATTTGTGTCCTAGACCTGAATGACCTGACTGAGGAACTCGATGCCATAACCAGGAGCGGGAGATAATATGAACCATTAGTCTTGGACAAAATCCCAAATAACCCTTACCAAAGGACAGATGAACCAAAGGAAGACCCGGTACTCTCACAACTAAAAAAGACGCAAGCTCGGGTATCGATTTGGGAACTTCTAGCATCATCCTTTCCTCATCGCCAAGCTCTTTGCAAGGCTTTGAGTCAACTTCAAGCATCAGTGGAAGTCAGCCCCGAAGTGTTGGTATCCACCCTCACCCAATCATCAAAGGTGCAAAACGTCGGGTTCTCCGACGATGACTTACCAAAGGAGGGAGATAGTCACAACGATGCCCTTTACATCACTGTTCAGACCAGAGATAAAACTGTGCCCATGGTTCTCATTGATAATGGGTCAGCACTGAACGTTTGCCCACTAAAGGTGGCCAGCTGCCTGGGGTTGGAAGAAACAGATTTCATTCCGTCCGACCAGATAGTGAAAGCATATGACAGCACTCGGAGAGAAGTATTGGGGGTTGTTACACTAAAATTAGTGATTGGGCCAGCTATAATGGAGGTACCGTTCCAAGTCATTGATGTGCCCACCAGTTTCAACCTGCTGTTAGGGCGGCCATGGATACACCACACCAAAGCAGTACCTTCCTCTTTGCACCAAAAGGTCAAATTTCCCTACGAGGGTAAGATTATAACGGTTCAAGGAGATGATTACAGTCAGCTCAAGAAACCCAAGGGCCAGCCTCTCTTTGAGGTCAACCCCGAAAATGCCAATTTTCCCCTCTCGGGATTTGAATATGACACTGTGCAGTTCATAGAAGGAAAGGCTGCGAACTCCTGAATTCTCTTTGATTTCGGGACGGTGCAAATAAACTGCATAGTTCCTTTGATGCTAAAGATGTCCTACCTGCCGGGAATGAATATGGCAAGGTCTGGGAAGAAATACCCCACGCTGCAAGCATGGGAGTGTCCGGTGAATGAAGGGACTTTTTGTAACACCCCTTCCCGGTCCACCCGTTAACCCGAATGAACCGAGCCGAGACGCTACAATCTGGTTGAATTTATATCCTGTCATGCTGATATCATACTGTATGCAAAATATGAATATAAACACTCCCAATTACACTCTAAACTTCCAACATCTCCAAATAATCATCATAACACAATAACCCTTTATATATATCTTTACATAATTGTATAAATCCTCAAAAGCATTTAATATCTAGCAATTAATTTCATTCAGAATCTATATCAAGTTTTCATGACCTAATCATACCAACTATAGTCAAATATTTCATATTAAATCATTTCCTCCAAATACTTACACCAAAATAATTACATGCTTCAATTATATTTCCAATCACATAAGCTCTAACAAATGTAATAATTATACATGCCATAAATCTTAATACATGCCATAATTCTTAATTATACAACTCTCAATCTACTATGACCAAATTAGTGATTTCTGCTTTGATAGTACTCCTCAAGTCTTCAAGTAGCAACCACGATCTTCAACCTACGCGTGATAAAAATCGACGCGCTGAGTATAAAACTCAGTGGTGCTCATAATTCACGTACTTAACAAAGTGTGATGGCAACTAACTTAAAATACAAATTTCATAAAGCATTGATACTCATAGAATCAGTAAATTTCAACATGAATGTCTCTTTGTAGCAACGAATAAACTTCTAATTCATAAACATAATTAATTTAGTTCTACTTATCTCATAACTCCTTTACATGAACCTTAAATCACACATTATGATACTATCATGATCTTACCTGCTGTTCATTGTGTTGTATGAATGAAATCAATAAACATGTAAGATTACATAACAGTATATGTTCATTGTCTTACTTGCTATTCATTATGCTGTATGACTTATGCACTTTTAGTCACATCATATAAGTTATGATTAATAACATCTCATGACTGTATGGCTCCTTAAAGGTTCAATAAAGAAACTTGTAAGCATATATAGCATTATACTTTCATGATCTTACCTGATGTTCTTTATGCTGTATGAATTCTGCAACTTTGATTAAACTCAGTGAATATCACAATGACTAAAGAAACATATAAGCACATACATATGTAGAAATAGACATTTACTCACATATGGAATGTAAGCACACATATCATGATACTTTCATTTTACCTTGATGATCTTTCTTGCTGTTTAGTATACTGTATGATTCATGCAATGTTATGTCAAGATATCTGTATGGCTCCATAAGGTTATAGTGAAACCGAAGTGATAAGAAAAACTGTATGAAACTGGATGAAACTGTATGCTATAGGCCCCGAACCAGATTCGCCTATGCCAATATTGTCCGTTTTGGTGCCCCTAACCGGATTTGCACCGCACGGTTTAATCATATCCACTCAACGGCCTGTAGCCGGAGTTCCAAACTGTATGGGGCGTAGATCTGCTATTCTATGTCGCGACATAGCCTTATCTACATGGTTTCTACCTAACCTCAATGGAGCTTAAGATTAGCATGTCAACAATGTAACACAATAGCACATAAATGGTTTCACAACGTCATAGTTCATCATATTGCTTTGATTTCACACCATATAAATGCTTACATGTTGTTCTAATCCATGTTCTTATGTTATATTTTTGTTTTACAATGATTGGATGCATGCATGTTGAGCAAAGGAATGTAATTGTATAGAAAATGAAGTCCAAAATGCATGAAAACACAAGTCGCGAGCGCGCAGGCAAAGTCGCGAGCGCGAGATGCTTCCCAGAGAGAAGTCGCGAGCGCGTCTTCAAACCTCGCGAGCGCGAGAAGTGCAATCGAGAGTCAAAGAGGTTTCTGGCTCAAGTCGCGACCGCGCAGCACAAGTCGCGAGCGCGAGATGAAGTCGCGAGCGCGCTTGTGGAGTTCGCGAGCGCGAAATGCGCAAACTGAGAGTCAGAGAGCTTCTGGCCAAAGTTGCGACCGCGCATGTGAAAGTCGCGAGCGCGAGATGCTTTCCAGACCGCGCGAGCGCGCGACGTATTTCCAGATTGTGCAGTCTATGTTCTTTTGGCCATAACTCTCAATATACAACTCCGATTTGGGTGATTCAAAAACCCATGTAAAGCTCACACATAGAGGAACAAATAACTCTTCTATGACACTTCCTAATTCCATCATTAAATGGGGTAAAAATCAAGGTGAATTTACTGGTAACTTTTCCAGCAAAACTTGTTTCAGCAAAAACTCAATATCTACTTCATTTATTCATTTCATCTCATGCTTTTTCACCATTTTCAGTCATCTTACTCAACATTAAGCAACATATCTTCTCATTATCAACACACCACACAATTTCTCATGCAAGGAAATGAAGTAAACTAAAAGAGATAGCACACCTTTACTCCAAAAAGCTTAAGCTCTTCTTTTTAGCTTCCTTTTTCTTCTACCTTTGAGCTCACCTCTCCTATACATGAGAATTCTTATGAATACTCTACAATATCACCAAATGATTCAAGTATGAAATTCAAGAAGGTTTACTTACTTGGATAGAATAAAAGTTGAATATAATGCTTGAATCCCTTAAAAATTGATGGAGAAAGGAAGGTGAACTAAGGGAAAGGAAGTAGATGAAGGAGATGAAGAAGATAAAGATGAAAAATGGGAAAGTGAATGGAAGTCTCGGTACATCTCCAAAAATATCATGATTTTGTGTGTAAAATTACCAAATGGTCCCTCAAGTGTCACTATGTCACAACTTAATACCTAAGCTTTCTCTTTTAGTGCAAGTAAGTCCTAATCCTTATACTTTGATCTTTTTGTTTCCTTCAAGTAAGTCCACTTCTTTTCCTGATTTCAATTACATCCCATTCTACCCCACTCTGGACTCTAATGGCTCGAACCGGGTTTTGGATCAGCCCGACTCGACTCTAAGCAACGACTCGATTCAATAGAAAAATGGGACGTTACACTTTTGGGCTGGGTTATCAGCCTACTGATGAAGACCGCGCTGAGAAGACCAGAAAAGGAAAGAAGGAAAGCATCCAGATGCCATCACATTTTTTGACTTCGAATAGTCACTTTTGCAAATTGGGAGAGACGATTCCTTATCGTAGCTTCCAAGAACCGTTTTACTGCCCGGCTGCTAAGAAGATGCTACCTGGGTTAGAAATATTCTCTGATGTCTGGGGTAACGAGCCCGAAATAGTGACTGAACTGGAAGTGGAAGACTTCATGCAGCCTAGTCTCTTTGATAAGGTTGCAGTCATTACAGGAAATGATGGGGACCAAGATTTACTAAGCCTGATCAAGCCAAATGAAGGACCTCTCACCAACTGGTACGCCGAGGAGGAGCGCGCTACTGATAAACCCCCTCCCGAGTCAAACCTAGAGTCAAAATCTGTAATCAAGTCTTGTATTGAGTCTGAGTCTGACCCCGAGTCTGAAACCGAGTCAGAGTCCAGTTCCAGTCTTGAGTCGTCTGTGTCGGATTTTGAAAATCCAGATTTCAAATTTGATGTAATTTTTGAAGACGATTCCGTCATTATCAATAAAGGCTTGCAAATTATTGACTACCCCGCATGTCTATCTTTCCAAGCATTTCCAAGCAAAAATAATAAAAAAGAAATAAATGAAATGAAAAATGATAAAGAAAAAATAATAATTGGCAAAGAAGAGAATGAACATACATACATTGCATCTGACTGTGTGAATAGGGAACAGGTCAGTGAATGCTTAAAGAAGTTTGCCGATTGCTTCATGTGGAAGGCAAGTGACATCACGGGAATTGACCCAGCAATAGTGGTGCATAAGATTCCAGTATACCCTGAGGCTAAGCCAGTGAAACAGAAGCTAAGAAGGCTTAAAACAGAATGGTCCTTGAAAATCAAGGAGGAGGTAGCCAAGCAACTGGAGAATAAGTTCATAGAACCCATTGCCTACCCGACATGGTTAGCAAATATTATGCCAGTGCCGAAGAAAGATGGCAAAGTCAGAATGTGTGTGGACTATCGGGATTTGAATAAAGCATGTCCGAAAGACGACTTCCCCCTGCCGCATATTGACTTGTTGGTAGACCGAATGGCGGGACACGAGATGGTCTCCTTGACCGATCTTACTGTCGGGTACAACCAGATAATGATGCATGTGCCAGACAAAGAGAAAACGGCATTCATCACGGAGTGGGGAACCTACTGCTACAGGGTCATGCCTTTTGGGCTCAAAAATGCCGGGGCAACCTATCAAAGAATGGCGACGACCATCTTCCATGACATGATTCATGAAGAAGTAGAAGTGTACGTGGACGATATGGTTGTTAAATCAAAAACAGCTGAAGAACATGCAACAGCGCTTGAGAAGTTCTTCCTTAGACTTTGAAAGTACAATTTAAAACTCAACCCGGCAAAATGTCTGTTTGGAGCTACATCCGGAGTATTTCTGGGGCATATGGTCAGTCGGAAGGGCATAGAAATTGATCCTTCAAAAGCAAAAGCCGTTATGGAAATACCAGCACCGAGGACGGAAAAGGAAGTTCGGGGTTTCCTAGGAAGGCTACAGTACATCAGCCGGTTCATCAATCAACTGGCTGATACTTGTGGTCCGATCTTCAAATTACTCAGGAAAGGAGTAGCCGTAAAATGGAATGAGGATTGTCAGAAAGCTTTCGACCAAGTCAAGCAATATCTGTTATCCCCGCCAGTTTTACAGCCACCAAGGCTAGGAAAGCCTTTGCTGTTGTACCTATCAGTGACAGAAGAAGCAATGGGTGCAATGCTAGCTCAACAAGCAGAAGATACAAGGGTAGAAAATGCCGTGTATTACCTTAGCAAGACGATGCTAGAATATGAGCTAAAATACAATAAGATAGAGAAGTTGTGTTTGGCTCTGGTATGGGCTTGTACAAAGCTGCAGCACTACCTCTCGTCCTACACCACCTACGTCATTTCTGAATCGAACCCCTTGAAATTCCTTATGGAGAGGCCGGTTCTTGACTGTAAAATGGCTAAGTGGGTGTCGGTGCTCGCAGCTTATGATTTAAAATTTGTACAACGAAAGGCAGTGAAAGGCGAAGCCTTGGCTGATCAACTAGCAGAATTACCGGTCGAAGACCAAATGCCGGAGGTAGAATTTCCTGATGAAGACTTGGTGAACTTGGAAAGTGAAGTCTGAGAAATGTACTTTGATGGAGCTTCGAACTACCATGGAAATGGGGTTGGAGTTGTATTCAAAACTCCTTGTGGAGAATACATTCCAATCGCTGTCAAATTAGATTTCGACTGCACCAACAATGAAGCCGAGTATGAAGCTTGCATAAAGGGATTAGAAGCAGCCCTAGAAAAAGAGATAAAAGTCCTCAAGGTTTTCGGAGATTCCAACTTAATAGTCTCCCAAGCTTTAAGGAAATGGAAAATTAAAGAAGAGCGTTTGGTTCCTTACCTACAACGCTTGGACGAATTGGCTCAGCAATTTGAGGATTTATCTTTCCACTATTTACCGCGAGCCAAAAATCAGTTCGCAGATGCTTTAGCTACTTTAGCCTCCATGATCAATGTAGAAGGAGACCGAGTCATTCGACCTCTGACAGTGCGGCTACAGAAACAGCCAGCACATATCATGAATTTGGTCGATGACAAGCCCTGGTACTGGGATATACAGAATTATCTTCAGAATAAAGCTTACCCGGAGGGATCCACCAAGACTGATCAACGGACATTGAGACAGTTAGCATCCGGATATTTCCTTACTGGGGGGGTTCTGTACAAGAGAAGTGGGAGCGGCCTGCATCTAAGATGCGTTGATGAGGGAGAAGCTCAAACCATCATGGATTCCTTACATAATGGGGAGTCTGGTCCACATATGCGTGGGATAGCTTTGGCTCGGAAAATCATGAACCTGGGTTATTACTGGTCAACCATGAATGCAGATTGCGTGAGGCACGTGCAGAAGTGTCACGAATGTCAAAATTTTGCTAAGCTGCAAAGACAGCCTCCGGTCAATTTGAATCCTATTGCTTCACCATGGCCTTTCGCAACTTGGGGCATAGACGTGATCGGAAAGATCCACCCGAAGGCCTCTAATGGCCATCAATTCATCCTGGTTGCTGTAGATTATTTCACTAAGTGGATCGAGGCAGCCTCTTATTCAGTTTTAAATGCCAAGAAGGCAGCACAGTTTGTCCGTACTAACATCCTTTGTCGGTACGGAACACCATTCGAGATCATCACGGATAATGGGTCTCACTTTCAGAGTGAATTTTCTAATTTGTTGAAAGAAACGAGAATTCAACATCATAAGTCCTCACCCTATCGTCCACAAACAAACGGGGCTATAGAGGCCGCAAATAAGGCTATAAAAGTCATTTTGCAGAAGACGGTTAAAAAGCACAAAGCTTGGCACGAACAGTTACCGAATGCCTTATGGGGATATAGGACTTCAATTAGAACGCCCACCGGAGCAACTCCATATTCTTTGATATATGGCATGGAAGCAGTGTTGCCTATTGAGACTGTGAATACTCAAATTTTGAGGCTCAAAAAGCCAGTTTTCCCGGCCGCGGCGGTGGCGGCCGCCCTTAAAGGCGGCGGTAGCCGCCGACGACAGCGGCTGCAGTCGCCTGTGAGTACCCTTTTTGTTGAGGCTCAAAGAGCCATTTTTTCCGGACTGCAAACAGTCCGGTCGGACCGGAGGTCATTCAAAAAGTTCACCGGAAGTGTGCCAATATGGTACTTGAAATGTCCAAAAAATTACGAGGATCACGGAACTGGTCTCGGAATATTTTTTGGAAGTCCGGAACTCCCGGAAAAGCCTCCGGAACGGAAAAAAAGGCACGCATGTCCGCCCGCGGGGGTGGGCATGCCCCCCTCAAGGACGGGCGCGCCCGCCCAACCTGGGCGGACATGCCCGCCCAGCATGGGCGGGCGCGCCCGCCCAAATCAGGCGGGCATGCCCGCCCGGCCCAGGCGGGCACGCCCGCTCTCTTAGGCGGGCACGCCCGCGCTCGAGGGCGGGCACGCCCGCGCTCGAGGGCGGGCAGGCGCGCCCGGGGTGCGTTTTTTCCTATAAAAAGAGGCCCTGGGGCTCCATTTAGACACACAGTCTGTGTTGACGGACCTCTCTTCTCCCTTTACGCTCTTTGCGATTCTTTTATCACTTTCTGCATTCTTTATTTTATTTTATTTTATTTAGCTTTCATTTTTTCTTGCTTTATTAAGTGGCCATTAAAACTCCATTTTAATTAATATTTCCCTTAACGAGGAGCTTAACCTGGAGTTAAGAAGCGGTCGGAGATTAAATCAGGTACATAAACTAAACTACGCCTATTTAATTTTAGCACTTCATGCATGCTTCTTTTCTACTCCTCTTAACTCTATAACTGCATGAATGCATCCATATCATCCACTAGGCAAATAAATTGCCTCAATCAAATAAAGATTAAGCTTAAATGCCCGATTAATTAATAATCGTGGTATTAAAGCTTAAATCTGACATTATTGGCTAAAGAAGCCTAGTTAATCAATAACTATGGTGAAATTGCCTTTATTTCGAACAGTTCTTGGCCTAAGTCCAGTTAATCAATGATTGTGACTAAAAGGTCCTACTTAAACACGTTTTTTTTATGGCAATAAATTGCCTATATTTCAATTTAATTAATCACTTTAGGCAAACAAATTGCTTATAAGTGAAAAGTTAATCTTTTATAGCGACAAATCGCTTAAATCAATAATTTGGATAAAAGCCTTTAAATAATCACTTTAAGCAAATAAATTGCTTATAAGTGAAAATTAATCTCTTTTATAGCGACAAATCGCTTAAATCAATTTCTTTTGGCTAAAAGCCTTAAATCAACCTTTGGCAACAATTGCCTAAATCAATTCATTTTGGCTAAAAAGCCTTAAATCATTCAATTTTGGCGACAATCGCCTAAACAATCAATCTTTTGGCAATAATAAGCCCAATTAATCTTTGGCAAGCAAATAAGCCCAACTTATCTTTTGGCAAGAATAAGCCCAAAACCTTTCTTTTGGCAAAAAGCCTCAAATCAACATTTTGGCACCAAGTGCCTGAAACAATCAATTCTTTGGCAAAATGCCTAAACAAAAATGCACAAAGCATACACACACTCATGCATCAAGCATCCCATCTAAAGCCCTCTAGAAGAGGCCTATCGAACTACGTTGACTTTGATCTTCCATTCAAACGGAAGTACGTAGGCACGTTCGGGATTTAACCCCGAGCGGCAAGTCGCAATCATTCAAACTCACTTAAACATTCCATTGGTCCAATCATCTTGCAAAGCATCCATTTTTGGTTAGTTTCATCAGCATGACATAGTCTCGGGATCCACCTCAGGTTCGCAGATTATGCCTTAGATATTGGGATAATTAATCTAGTAACTAGGTTAATTAAAATTGGAGTCATTTAGGCTTTTTCCTAGTTTACCCTAAAACAATTAAACAAGGTGGCGACTCATACATTCACGTGCATTTCTTCCCTTAGTCACATGCATTCATATGCCTATGATATTTTGGGGAGGGGTTCACAGTTTGGCGACTTCACTGGGGAATTATGCAATCTTTTTGCATAAAGAGGACTACAATTGTTGTGTAAACTAACCTGCCCTTCTTTAGGATATTATTTACTATGCTTTGTTTTGCAGGGTACCTCAACAGAAACAAATCCAGTATTCTTTCTTTAAGAATACGAGATAAGGAGAATTTGAACTTGATTGTACAACTAAATTAAAACATTTTTAATTTGTTGATTTATTTGCACAATTGAGAATCTTTTTCTCCATTGCATAAAAAAATGAATTTCAAATGAATTTCTTCTCTCTCTGATCAAACTTCTGAGTCTGGATAGCAAGTAGCGCTGATCGGCAGGTCTCTTTGATTATGTCGACGGACAGCCAAAGCGTCCTCCCTGTTATCGCAAACCGCCCCTAATCCTTTTGGGGGTGGCCCATGAGTATGCGTACCGTTGGACCCACGCGAAACTCTTTGTTTCACATGTGGTTAGGTATATCCTTACTCAAGGTTCAAGGGTCCCTTTATAAGCTAATTCTCTATTTGTGTCATAGCCTATAGAACCTATCCTTTAGGACTGTATGCACCCAATGATACGAATCATATCATTAAACGAAGTATGACGTGATGTTGTGCGCATTCATGACATATCATCTCATTAAAAAGAACATTCCATTTCAAAAGCTGAAAAATCACATTTTGGTCCCTGAGACCTGAAAAATTACGTTTTGGTCTCTGAGACCTGAAAAATTACATTTTGGTCCCTAAGACCTGAAAAATTCACATCTTGGCCGCTAAGGCCCTAAAATTCCCATCTTGGCCCCTAAGGCCCAAAAATTTCCATTTTGGCCCCGAAGGCCCAAAAATTCTCAATTTGGCCCATAAGGCCCAAAAGTTCACATCTTGGCCCCAAAGACCCAAAAATTCCCAATTTGGCCCAAAAGGCCCAAAAATTCACATCGTGGCCGCTAAGGCCCTAAAATTCCCATCTTGGCCCCTAAGGCCCAAAAATTCCTATCTTGGCCCCGAAGGCCCAAAAATTCTCATTTTGGCCCCGAAGGCCCAAAAGTTCACATTTTGGCCCCAAAGGCCCAAAAATTCCCATTTTGGCCCCAAAGGCTCAAAAAACTCACATGTTGGCCTCAAAGGCCAAAAAATTCACATTTTGGCCCCTAAGGCCCAAAAAAAATTCTTTGAGAACTTAGGGCCTTTCGAAAAGTCGAGGTGTCCAGCCCTAAGCACTCTACCTTACATATCACATCCCATTGAATCCTATCCTAGGAGACCTAGCATACCAACATTACCCTACCTCACACTATCTCACATACCCTATGAAAACACCTTATATAGGATAGTCTAATCGTTTTGACTATGTCCTTTCACAGGTACCCACTGTACGAGTGCCTATCCAAGTTCCGGTCACACCTACAGTGCTATCACCGACCTCACCAGCATCACCAACTTCACTAGCTTCACCAGCTTTACCAACCTCACCTACAAGTCCAACAACCCCGACTGCACCAATGGCATCACTGTCTGACATCCAAAACCTCATTGAACAACTGGAAGCCAGAATGGAGGCTAGAATGAATGAGGCATTGGCTGCCCAGAGGACTGCCTTAATAGCTGAACTAGGTGGTGGTAATGGAAATGGGGCTTCCGCTGGGGGAAGTGGACCTGCTGCCTCCAATCAGGGACCTGCTGCAGAACCGACAAACCCTACCCTTAACCTGGATGACATGCCCTCCAGAACTGCTTCTGAGCTGGAAGCTCAGAAAATGAGAGAAAAATTGGAACTCTTGGAAAGGTCAATCACTGCCCTTAAAACACACAAGGAAGTGGTGGACATGGACTCCTTGTCCTTGTTCCCCGAAGCGAGACTGCCAACAAAATTCAAAATGCCCAACATGGATAAGTTTGATGGAACCACTTGTCCCAAAACGCACTTGAAAATGTATGTGGGTGCCCTCAACCCGTTTGGCCTGAATAGCGAGCTCCTTGCTCAGTTGTTTCAGCAATCTTTGACTGGTGCTGCATTAAGATGGTTTGTAAGCTTGGATCGTTCCAAAATGAAGAATTGGGAGGACATATGCAATGCTTTCAACACGCAGTACCATTATAATACCGAAGTGGATGTTACCCGGAGGGAACTAGAAACCACCAAACAGAAAAACAATGAACCATTTTCCTCGTTCCTTACGAGGTGGAGGGCCAAGGCCGCCCAAATGATCAACCGACCCTCTGAACAGGAACAAGTTGACATAATAATCAAGAATTTACTGCCTGTCTACCAGTCACAGCTCCAAACACAGTACTTGCCTACGTTCCAATCGCTCATTGTGACTGCGACTAGGGTGGAAGACTTAATCCAGTTGGGTCAACTCAAAGAAGACTCATACAAGAAGCAGAATCATGCTGGGTCCAGTGAGACAAATGAAATAGCTAGTATACTCCCCACGAATCCTTTACGTGTTGGGAATTTGGGAAACAATCAGCCAAGGAGGCAATATACTGATCTCGGCATGCCAATCCTTTTGGTGTTCCGAGAAGCAGTGAAAGCAAATTTACTGAAGCCCTTAGAAGCAAGTCCATTACCAAACCCCCTGCCCCAAAATTTCAAAGCCAATGAATACTGTGAGTACCATCAAGGACATGGGCATAAGACCGAATCATGCTAGACTTTGAAAAACCGTCTACAAGACTTGGTTGACAATGGGTCCATCATCCCCAAGAGCAAGCTGAATATCAAAAAATCCCTTGCCTAACCATGGGATTAATGCAAAAAAAAAATTGCTGAACAAGAATCGTTCGATCCTTTCGAACTTTTCTTAGAAATGAATGAAGTTTGTGTCTGAGAAGGTTGGGATCAAGCCTCCAAAAGAACAAAGGAATTGTTCAAGACCAACAACAACATGTCTGATCGATTGAAGCATCGAGAAGAACAAAGTCACTACAGTCAATCCAATCCTAGTCCATCACAGTCCACCTAGAGTCTATCTTTTAGGGTCTAGTTTTTTTTTTCTTTTCATTTTCATTTCCATTCAAGTTTTCATTCAATTCAAATTTGTAAATCTAAGTGTCTTTTTTTTTACACAAATTTTGTCTTATCAATAAAAAGGGATCAGTTTATATTCCAATCATGTTTATACTCTTTCCTTATCCTTTCCTGTGAAAGCACAAAAAAAAAAATCGAAAAAAAAAATGATGATAAAAAAAAAGATAATAAAAATTGGCAAAGAAAAATGCATTCATCCTTTCATTTGCTCTGCATCAATCAAAGCTGGGGGCATCCTAAGATGCACCATCAAAAGGGAAGTTTTGAAGGGTAATCATGGAAAGGATCCAGCAAAGGGTACGCAAGACTTCAAGCAGTACCGAGGCAAAGTCGATTGAAGAGTTAGGGCCAGAATGGTTTCTCCGAAAACCCAGGAATGGAAGATGCTCCGACAAAGAGGTGTCTGAATTTTGAGCTTAAACGCGACAGAATAAAGAAGTTATGGCTGGGTCTGCACGAAGTCGCAATGCTGTCCATACACTACTCAAGTTATCTTAGAATCAAGTTGCCTCGAAATTCTTTATGGAGAGGCTGCTTCTAAGCAAGCAAAAGGAAAAACGGGACAAAAGGAACCCCTGGTCAAAAGGAAGCAAACAAGCAAAAGAAAAGAAAAAACGGGTCAAAAGGAACCTCTGCACAAAAGAAAGAAATCAAGGACAAAGCTACAGGAAATCAAGTTGTCAAAAACGGGTCAACTGTAAGCTCTCCGTTAAATTCAAGCCCATCAAGGGTAGATGACAAATCATTTCAACCATAAGGACAAAGACCAAGCGGCTGCTCACATTTTGAAAAAGCAAGTTAAAAGAAGCAGTCATTTCCACAAATTGGATGACAACAAACACCTTGAAAATCAAGCGCCAAGCATGGCACAAGTACAAGTGTCCTTATAAACAAGGATCATTTCTCAAAACAAGGAAAAGGAAGAGTCTCCTCAAAATTCCTTATGGAGAGGAGAACCATTGAGGAAATAAGTTTCAAATTCAGAGGAAGATAAAGTTCAAGAAAAGGAATCAAATTAACCTCAAGAATTCAAACATGGCGAAGCCACAAACTCAAAGCATAAAAGCTTCTTCAACACTCAAGCCACTCAAGTTACCACCACAATGTAGGTATTCAAAACTCTTTGTGATGAATACAAGTCATATTTCAGTCAACCAGTGGTAAAACCACTACAACAACAAAGTCAAATTCGCCTAGGGTCATCACTATCATATGAGCTCGAGTCAATAAGTTGATTCAACATCATTAAAATCGGGAATGAATCCCGCAAAGACATCCAGCCGGGAAGGAATCCCGCAAAGACATCAAGCCGGGAAGGAATCCCGCGAAGAAATCAAGGCAGTAATGAATTCTGCATCAACATCAAGTCGGGAAGGAATCCCGCAAAGACATCCAGCCGGGAAGGAATCCCGCAAAGACATCAAGCCGGGAAGGAATCCCGCGAAGAAATCAAGGCAGCAATGAATTCTACATCAACATCAAGTCGGGAAGGAATCCCGTAAAGACATCCAGTCGGGAAGGAATCCCGCAAAGACATCAAGCCGGGAAGAAATCCCGCGAAGAAACCAAGTCAGAAATGAATTCTGCATCAACATCAAGTCGGGAAGGAATCCCGTAAAGACATCCAGTCGGGAATGAATCCCGTAAAGACAGCAAGTCGGGAAGAAATCCCGCGAAGAAATCAAATCGGAAATGAATTCCACAATCAGCATTAAGGCGAAATTGAATTTTGCCCCAACAGTAAGTCGAAAATAAATTCCGCACCAAGACGGAAAGGAATTCCGCACTAACATCAAGTCGGAGATGAATTCCGCACCAGCCGAGCACGAAGTTCGCATCCTCGAAGGAACTACGAAAGACCTGATTCTCCCCATCCCCCGAAGAGTTCTTGGAGATACGTAGGCAGCCACAAAGGCGTGGTCACAAACATAGGTCTGCATCATAAAAAGCATTTTCTCTTTGCCAATAAAAAAAATATAATAATAAAAATAATAAAAAAAAGAGAAGAAAAGAAAAATAAAAGCTGGAGTTGAAAACCCGAAAGGGCGGCTTCAGGCAAGAATTGAGCCCGCTAGGCTGAAAACCCGAAAGGGCGGTCTAGGCAAAAGTTAGGGCAAAGAGCCTGCTAGAGTCGAAAACCCGAAAGGGCGGCTACTAGGCAAAAGTTAAGGCAAAAAGAAAAAAAAAAGTGCTTTCAAAGGTCTTCTCGGGAGTATATAAATCATTTTTTACAGGAACCACTGAATTCCTTCGAGCCAAAATTCACTACAAGAAAAATTTGAGTCTCTAAATTGAGTCTCCAGTGAGTCTTTAAAATCAAGTCTCCATCACCAGTGGTCATTCCACAACAAATCACAAAGATCGAGTCATTCTCAAAAGTTCGTTTTGAAAGTGTCACTCTTTGAGTCATTCCTCGAAAAAAAAGAGAGAGAGGAAAATGTCAATTCAATCCTCGGGATTTCCAAGACAACCCTAAAAAAATGTCAAGCATAATCGTTGAGAGGTAATTCTTTAATACCTCGTCTCCATTCGGACCATCGTTTCTTCGATCCTTTCAAGACGAACGATGTCATCCACATTGTCCATTTCCTCGAGTCAGGTAAGTGGCTTTGTTCTCTTTGATTCCTCAATCGATTGGACAAGTACAATACCAATGTCTTGAAGTATTCCATGGTCAGCACCATTCTGGGGGCAAGAAGTGATAAGAACCTTCACCATTCTCCCATCACAGAAGTAATCACGGAATTTTTAGTCTTTCATTAAGAAGAAATTCTATGTCAGCTAATAAGGGTGTCAACTCTCTCAAGCAGGGGGCAAAATCCTCCAAGTCGGTTTCAGGGGCAAGTGTTAAAAATAAAAAAACATACACAACCCAGGGTGGAACCCAACCATCGTCAATTTCTTTTACACAAACCCAGGGTAGAACCCGGTTAATGGTTAACCTTTTGTTTTACATAAAACCTAGGGTGAAACCCTAACCAATAACCAACCATTTTTTCGACCAAAACCAAGCCATTTGATCATTTCGACTTTAGGGGGACCCTTGGTTCTCAAAAATAAAACAAATCTCTTTTCAAGCCCTCATTAAGAGGCAAAACATCTTTCCAAGTCCTCTAAGAGGCAAAAATCTCTTTTCAAGCCCTCTAAGAGGCAAAATCTCTTTTTAAGCCCTCATTAAGAGGTAAAACATCTTTTTAAGCCCTCATTAAGAGGCAAAACATCTTTTCAAGCCCTCATTAAGAGGCAAAACATCTTTTCAAGTCCTCTAAGAGGCAAAATCTCTTTTCAAGCCCTCATTAAGAGGCAAAACATCTTTTCAAGTCCTCTAAGAGGCAAAATCTCTTTTCAAGCCCTTATTAAGAGGCAAAACATCTTTCCAAGTCCTCTAAGAGGCAAAATCTCTTTTCAAGCCCTCTAAGAGGCAAAATCTCTTTTCAAGCCCTCTAAGAGGCAAAATCTCTTTTCAAGTCCTCTAAGAGGCAAAACATATTTTCAAGTCCTCTAAGAGGCAAAATCTCTTTTCAAGCCCTCATTAAGAGGCAAAACATCTTTTCAAGCCCTCATTAAGAGGCAAAACTTCTTTTCAAGTCCTCAAAGAGGTAAAAACATCATTTCATTGCAAAGAAAAAAACCACGGTGGGGTTTCCTCCTCTGCCCATCCTCAAAATTTGCTCCTTCAGACAGCCACTGGCTCTCATAAATCATTTTTTTTATGATAGCTAGTGGGGGGCAACTGTGAATACTCAAATTTTGAGGCTCAAAAAGCCAGTTTTCCCGGCCGCGGCGGTGGCGGCCGCCCTTAAAGGCGGCGGTAGCCGCTATCGCCGGCGACAGCGGCTGCAGTCGCCTGTGAATACCCTTTTTGTTGAGGCTCAAAGAGCCATTTTTTCCGGACTGCAAACAGTCCGGTCGGACCGGAGGTCATTCAAAAAGTTCACCGGAAGTGTGCCAATATGGTACTTGAAATGTCCGAAAAATTACGAGGATCACGGAACTGGTCTCGGAATATTTTTTGGAAGTCCGGAACTCCCGGAAAAGCCTCTGGAACGGAAAAAAGGCACGCATGTCTGCCCGCGGGGGTGGGCATGCCCACCCCCAAGGACGGGCGCGCCCGGCACAGGCGGGCACGCCCGCCCAAACCAGGCGGGCACGCCCGCCCGGCCCAGGCGGGCACGCCCGCTCTCTTAGGCGGGCACGCCCGCGCTCGAGGGCGGGCAGGCGCGCCCGGGGTGCGTTTTTTCCTATAAAAAGAGGCCCTGGGGCTCCATTTAGACACACAGTCTGTGTTGACGGACCTCTCTTCTCCCTTTACGCTCTTTGCGATTCTTTTATCACTTTCTGCATTCTTTATTTTATTTTATTTTATTTAGCTTTCATTTTTTCTTGCTTTATTAAGTGGCCATTAAAACTCCATTTTAATTAATATTTCCCTTAACGAGGAGCTTAACCTGGAGTTAAGAAGCGGTCGGAGATTAAATCAGGTACATAAACTAAACTACGCCTATTTAATTTTAGCACTTCATGCATGCTTCTTTTCTACTCCTCTTAACTCTATAACTGCATGAATGCATACATATCATCCACTAGGCAAATAAATTGCCTCAATCAAATAAAGATTAAGCTTAAATGCCCGATTAATTAATAATCGTGGTATTAAAACTTAAATCTGACATTATTGGCTAAAGAAGCCTAGTTAATCAATAACTATGGTGAAATTGCCTTTATTTCGAACAGTTCTTGGCCTAAGTCCAGTTAATCAATGATTGTGACTAAAAGGTCCTACTTAAACACGTTTTTTTTTATGGCAATAAATTGCCTATATTTCAATTTAATTAATCACTTTAGGCAAACAAATTGCTTATAAGTGAAAAGTTAATCTTTTATAGCGACAAATCGCTTAAATCAATAATTTGGATAAAAGCCTTTAAATAATCACTTTAAGCAAATAAATTGCTTATAAGTGAAAATTAATCTCTTTTATAGCGACAAATCGCTTAAATCAATTTCTTTTGGCTAAAAGCCTTAAATCAACCTTTGGCAACAATTGCCTAAATCAATTCATTTTGGCTAAAAAGCCTTAAATCATTCAATTTTGGCGACAATCGCCTAAACAATCAATCTTTTGGCAATAATAAGCCCAATTAATCTTTGGCAAGCAAATAAGCCCAACTTATCTTTTGGCAAGAATAAGCCCAAAACCTTTCTTTTGGCAAAAAGCCTCAAATCAACATTTTGGCACCAAGTGCCTGAAACAATCAATTCTTTGGCAAAATGCCTAAACAAAAATGCACAAAGCATACACACACTCATGCATCAAGCATCCCATCTAAAGCCCTCTAGAAGAGGCCTATCGAACTACGTTGACTTTGATCTTCCATTCAAACGGAAGTACGTAGGCACGTTCGGGATTTAACCCCGAGCGGCAAGTCGCAATCATTCAAACTCACTTAAACATTCCATTGGTCCAATCATCTTGCAAAGCATCCATTTTTGGTTAGTTTCATCAGCATGACATAGTCTCGGGATCCACCTCAGGTTCGCAGATTATGCCTTAGACATTGGGATAATTAATCTAGTAACTAGGTTAATTAAAATTGGAGTCATTTAGGGTTTTTCCTAGTTTACCCTAAAACAATTAAACAAGGTGGCGACTCATACATTCACGTGCATTTCTTCCCTTAGTCACATGCATTCATATGCCTATGATATTTTGGGGAGGGGTTCACAGAGCTGGAAGTTCAGTCGGCAAGAATTATCCAGGAAAGCCAGATCAGCGAAGCAGACTGGGCTAAGAATTATCACTTGCAACTCTTGGGTATGGATGAAAAGCGACTGCAAGCAATCCACCAAACTCAAGTCTACCAGAGAAGAATGGCACGACATTTTAATAAGAAGGTCAAAGACCAGAAGCTGGAAGAAGGTTGTTTGGTCCTGAAGGAGATTAGACAGCCAATCATAGACCCATGTGGGAAGTTCCGTCCTCATTGGGCTGGACCCTATGTGTTGAAGAAAGTATTGTCCGGCGGAGCCGTCATCTTGACTGATTTAGATGGTTTGGAATTCACGAATCCATGTAATTTAGATCAGATATTTTGTGTAATAAGCATTGCATAATGTAAAATGAACTACATTAGACCTGATTCTCTTAAAAAAAAAAAAAGAAATTATGTATCGGAGATATGTAGGCAACCCTCATTGGGTACGGTCTAAACATTAATGAAAATCATTCCATAATTCTTTCTTCCTTGCCAACAATAAAAAAAAAGTTATATAAAAATAAAATAAAAAAAAAGAAGAGAAAAACCCGCTAAGTCGAAAACCCGAAAAGGGCGGCTTAGGCAAAAATCGGGGCCCGCTAAGTTGAAAACCCGAAAAGGGCGGCTTAGGCAAAAATGGGTAGCTCACTAAGTTGAAAACCCGAGAGGGCGGCTTAGGCAAAAATCAGAGCTTGAATAAATGAAATTGGAAAATGCTTGGAAAGCTTAAAAGACAAATGGCGTGCCCAATTAAAAGCAATAAAGTCAAACAGTTCAAAGTTCAGCAGAAAACCGAAGAAACCAAGAAAAATAAATAATGAAGTCGAAGTCCAAAAGGACATACATCCAAAAATCTAAAGCCAAAATTCCAAATAACACCCAAAAATCCAAAGCCAAAGTCCCCAACAAAAAGTCAAAAGAGCTAAAACAAAGCCAAAACACCAAGAGTCCAAAAGCCTATCAGAGTCTAGGTACCCCGTCGCCTCCGTGGGGCAATGTCCTCCGAGTCATCCCCAGTTGCTGAACTCCCTCCAACCTCGCCTGTTCGAGGAGCCAACATGATCTCCTCATCAGTCCTAATCCCATCGCCAGCGTCAGCCTGAGTCCAACCCTCGAGTGCACTCAGCAATGCGTTCCTCCTTGGCTTTTCAACTGGCCAGACAACGGTCATGAACCAGGCCCGATACTCAGGAGAAGTCTGAACACCAGCAGGATTAGGTAAAGGCCTAACCATCTGATGGTCTCTAACCCAAGCTCTAAGGACAGCACGGGTAACTCCCGGAGTGATGGTTGAATCAGATAACGAGTCATCCATGATCGGTACAGTCTGATCTATTCCCATCTGCCTCATAACGCGTGAAGCACAGTACCAAGTACAATGGGTAAGGCCTAGAAGGTAAACCTGAGTGTGGCGAGAGCTAACCTAGATAAAGCGGGTAATGCCATACCAAGGTACGAACCATAGCACTTCATTTGGACCCAATTCAATTAGCCATGAGGTCCATGCATCAGCGGACGGATGTGTGATCAAGATCCTCCGCATGCGATACTGGACAGGGTTATAAGGCAGTAAAGTAGGAACAACAACCACTTGGAGGTGATCCTTTAACCAAACCTGAGTAATGGATCCTTTCTGTTACAAAGAGATAGACCAAAAGAAGAAAAAATAAGGACAAGAGGAAAGAAAAGGGGAAATACCTGGAGAATAATAGGGGAAACCGTCCAATCCTCGAAGCCTAAAGCAGCTCTGTCGAGGCTCCTGATAGTTTCTGCCAGCACAATGCCACCTATGCAACCCATATCCTCCATCTGCCGAACAATGGGACAAAGTCGCAAATCCCCAAAGCCTGGATCCTTGTTAAACAAGAACCCAGCCAATAAGCAAAAAACCAAGGCCCGCATTCTTAGTCTCATCCGGTCTGGGTCATCTGAACAGACCCCCGAGAACTCATCAATCAGGGGCAGCAGAACTGCTTTCTGATCACCAACGATCATAGCTCTAGCTTGAGATCGGCTGAACTGAAACAGACTTTCAAACGATCGAACATACCCGATCTTGACTTCATGCCTGACCAAAGGGGCATTGGGGTCACACCCTATGATAGCACAGAATTCCTCGAAAAGAGGACACATCTCCTCCATCATGGCTCCAAACCGAAAAACATGGGCCTCAAGGTCCCAAAATCTGATGCAGGCCCATAAAAAGTTCCAGTCGATTACCACCCCCCTGAGGGTAACGATAGGAGAGAGACCGTACCTCCCCAGGTTGATCTTTTCAACTTTGGAGAGACTCCTAAACCAGCTGTGTATGCTGTCAGAAAAAAAGGGATCCATTCTTTGAAATTGAGAAGAGGAAGAGAGAAAAGAAAGGATGAATGAAAAACTAAACAAAAAACTGGTTTTTTATAGGCAAATGCGCCGAATGACGGCGGCAGCAGCCGCCGAATTACCACCGAACGAGGGCGGCAGCAGCCGCTAACGGTGGGGGCCACACACAAAAAAAAAAAAAAGAGGTAGGGGAGGTAGATAAAGGAACAAGCAAACAATAAAGTACAATGAAACCCCATTTTCATTTCAAACATGCATACATATTTTCAGTACTAACTACATTGCAAGTACAAATGACATTCAGTACAGAAGAACAGGCAGAATTCGGCACAGAACTACAAAAGTTTAGTACAGTAATAAAAAAAAAGAGAGAAAATCCAGCAACCATGGCTTCAGCGACGGGGCCTCCTACTCCTCTGATCATCATAGGCCATCTGAGTCCAGGCCGTAGTCAGTTCTTGTTGCATCCCGAGAACCAATTCCATCATCTGATTGACCAATCCATCAGGAACCTGAAAACCATACAAAAGAAAAATGTAAGTAACATCAAATCTCTTACGAATCCTTTTTGTGAGAGATATGTAAGATTTTACCTCATTAATGTCCTCAGAAGGAAGAGTCGCGCGATCTATATTCTCTAGGGAAACCTCTCGAAAAGAAGGAGGACTATCAGGAACATAGTAAGGAATACTGTAGGGAAGACGTAGATTGGCCAGGTCTGGATGAAGCGGCCTGGTAGTCTCCAAAATAGCCCGGGGAGCCCTAGAAGGACCGGTCGATCGGCCAGGGCCAGCCGATCGGCTAGGGCCGGCCTGCGAGGGTCCCTCAACCGGAGTAGAAAAAGTCGGATCGGTCATGGGCCTCCTCTTTGGAGTCCTAGTCGAGGGACCCGAAGCCCGAGAAGAACGGGTGCCAAGTGGCTGAGAAGGTGTCAATCTCTGAAAACTATCAAGCCGGGATCCGATGGGTTACATCAGGAAAGCTCTACAAAATTCATCATAATCTCCCTCCAGGGTGAACTCCACATGCGGAATGCCCTCAGTATGAACGTCGGTCAGCATCATCTGCTTGCCCACTCGCATGTCTTCAGGAGGGGAATAAGGAATAGAGCGGCAGCCTCTTATTTGAACGTTTACTCTCTCACCTAAGTAATATCGCCTCAAGATGGGGTGCGACAAGACCACCCTCCGCTGGGACAAGGCATCCGACTGCTGGAATTGGGGGTCAATTTGAATCCAGCTCTGCAGGCGGGTCATCATTGCCCTTGTCTCCACCTGTAAGAAAACGCAAATATGTTAATAAATCCTTTTTATTCAACATATTCGAGAATTATTAAACACATACCTGCTCCAGACTACAGGTATCAAAAAAGGCTCTCAGATCCTTTAACGACTTCTTGTGCCGAACAGTATGAAGGTTTGACCGATACCATCTCCAAGCCAAAGGTACCAGCCCCAATCCAAGATCAACATGAACCTGCTCTGGGCGAGTGAAAGGAAAGTACTCATATGCCCAAGTCTATGAAAGGGAAGAAACAAAAATCAAGGGAAAAAGGAATAAAAATAAAAAAATAAAAAAATAATAATAAAAAAAAAAAGAAGAGAAAGGAAGAACATCCTTACCTCCCAGAAGTAGTAAGTCCCGCTGAGTTTACAGTGGCTTCGACTCAGATCACACATGTCATCATACATACGACTCAGGATAGCACCGGCCCAGTCGTACTCCTTGAGGTGGGCCAGGTTTTCTAAACTCTTCAAGATAGAAGGATTAAACTTCTCCTTCCTGTTGGACCAGAAAGTCGAGGCAAATAGCAGCAACAAAGTGAACCTAGCTGTCTGAGTAGCCGTCAGCTCTCCTCGCCTGTATCTAGCATAAGTGTTAGGAGCCTGGAGGTATAGCCAGCGTCTGGAAATGCTCAAAGCCGGGGTAGCAGAGTTTGGCCCGACAACCCGAGGTAGGTCAATCCCGATCAGCTCCACCATCCGGTCCGGGGAAATCTCTGTCCTCCAGTCGTCGAATAATTCGATCGGCCGAGTGCCAAACGGGATCCCGGAGATCACTGAAAATCTACCGGAGTCATTGTCAACTCGCCCCAAGAAAAATGGAAAGTGTTAGTGGTGTCCCACCATCTCTCGGCCAAAGTGCACAGTAACTCCTTGTGACTGATCCGGCCCATATCCTGGTGCCTCAGGTGGTCTAAATGGGACGGACTGATAATCGCCCCAATGGGGTGGCTAGGATCAAGTACCTCGAGCGGGATTTCGGACATAGAAGTCTCACCTACATCCACTTTGACAAAAGGGTCCTGAAAAGGGAAAGCAATCTAAGAGTTGTTCTTCGGTTCTTTACTAAGGACAATATCTTAGTTTCATCACAAAAAAAAAAAAAAAAAACCAAACCGGCCACGGAGGCCCACAAACATCACAATTCGGCCACTAAGGCCCGAAAGTTCACAATCCGGCCGCGGAGGCCCAAAAAATCACGATCCAGCCTTGGAGGTCCGAAATTTCACTACTTGGCCATGGAGGCCCAAAGGACCATAATTCAGCCACAGAGGCCCAAAAAAAAAAAAAAAAAAAAAAGAAATTCCTAGTGCGGTCTAAGGCCCGAAAAGGTAATGATAATAATACATTTGCAAACAAATAGGAGCGAAGAGTGGCTTACCTGGGCAAAGATGCCGGTTACGGAGGCGTGAGTATCGGCGTCCAAGGTAAGATTGACTTCCTCGACAGAAATCTCTATAGATCCCAGAGAATCCTCATCACTGAAATCCGAAGAAGCCATAGAGAGAGTTTTGAAGCCTTGAAAGTTGAGAGAACTTGAAGGAAGTTCCTTGATCTAAAGAGTTGAGAATGAATGAAAATGAGAATTTCAAGCTATTTATAAGCAAATGGCTGAGGCGCGGGTCTTTAAGACGCGTCCGATTTTCGCCTCCAAAATTTGTGTTTCAGACAACCACCGACTCCCATAAATCATTTTTATGGTCGCCGGCGGGGGGCAACTGTGAATACTCAAATTTTGAGGCTCGAAAAGCATGTTTTTTCGGACTGCAAACTGTCCGACCGGACCGAAGGCCATTTTGGAAGTTCACCGAAAGTATGCCAATATGGTACTTAAAACGTCCGGAATGTCGCGAGGATCGCGAAACAGGTCCCAGAATATTTTTCTGAGGTCCGGAACTCCCGAAAATGCCTCCGGAGTGAAAGACCCGAGGGTCGCCGCCGGCCACGGCAGCTCCTGCCGCCGGCCAGGGCAGTACCTGCCGCCCTAGGCTCGTTTTGGCCTATAAATTGGCCTCTCCCCCTTCATTTTTGACTTGCTCAGTCTGTGTTGACGGACACTCCTTCTCCCTCACGCTTTTGCGATTCTTTTATCGCTTTTATGCATTTTTAATTCAATTTTTATGTTTATGTTATGTTATTTGGCCATTAAAAATTAAACAAATTCAAACTAATTAATATTTCCTACGCGAGGAGCTAAATCTGGAATTAAGAAGCGGTCGTCGATTAAATCAGGTATGTAAACAAAACTCTGCCTATTTATTTATTTTTTTTTTCTCCAAATAAAACATTTTATTTATATCTCAAGTAAGGAGAGCCAGAACAATCAGATATAATGAGACTTCTAATAGTTCGTGGCAGAGAATCAAAAGAGAAAAAGCTTAACGAGGTATGAGTAATTCTGCTCTGAATTGCAATAGAGTGAGCTACTTGATTGCCCTCCCTGTATATATGTGTGATGTAAGAATTTGAGGATAAAAGGAAAGACCGAATAGATTGAATCTTCTGGTCAGACAAACTATTGTGTGTTTGCTGTAACTTTTGAATTAGATGCAAGGAATCTACTTCTATTTGGAAAGGTATCGGAATTCTTTGAGTACACCACTTGATACTTTCATGTAGAGCATGAAGCTCAGCCTGAAAAGGAGAAACTGCTGAGAAGAGAAAGGAGTGGCCAGCCACAAAATTCCCATGTGAATTCCGAATGACAGCGCCTCTAGAAGAAGAAAAAACGGAAAAGGAAGCATTCACGTTAATTTTATAAACAGTTGCAGTCGGCTTTCTCCAGTAAACCAAAGAGAGTTTACGCTG
The DNA here is from genome assembly GCF_041381405.1 of Jatropha curcas. Taxonomy (NCBI): domain Eukaryota; kingdom Viridiplantae; phylum Streptophyta; class Magnoliopsida; order Malpighiales; family Euphorbiaceae; genus Jatropha; species Jatropha curcas. Next base: position 14,357,187 of record NC_143155.1, read on the forward strand.
ATTCCTCTAACCAAAACTAGCAGGAAGCAGATCGGTTAGAGCATTGGCAGGTTTTCTAGTGAACTTGCGATGCGAAACAGCAACTCCCCAGTCAAAAATAAACTTACTAATCTGTTGCTGAAGTAAATGAATTCCTGCATCACCTTCACCCCAGCTGAAATTACAGTATAATTTCCATATATGCCACATAATTACTAGAGGAACTAGACGACGAAGGATGCTTACAGAACTTTGTGGCCGAGAAACTAAATACCATGTTATCAGCTCTTGACGCAATGTACTACAAGTAGAATTGCCGCCAGAAAGCAAATATTGTCTATAGAAATTCCATACCCATAGAACCTTAGGACAATGAAGAAACAGATGATCAATGGTGATTGATGAGCAGGAACATAGAGGACAGCAATAAGGCCCATTAATCCCTAACACATTCAAACTATGAGGAAGAGGAAGAGCATTTAGGAGCAACCTCCAAGTAAAGGCCGAGAGTTTTTTAGGAATAGAAGAGTCCCACATCAAGCTAAATAACAATGTGTTGCTTTTATGTACTCGAACATGCTCATAAATAACGGCAAAAGAAGGTGACACAACCTCTGCAGAATTATTTAATTCCGAAGCCACTTCATGAACACGACAAATGCGTTTCCAAGAGCAAGAATCAGTCGCTTGAAAAGACATAAAACCTTTACGGTGATACCTCTGAAACATGTAGGTTGACCATATCGAATCGCGCTGCATATAAGAGAACCAAAGCTTGACTGAGTATGCTTGTTGAATGGAAGAAAGGGATCGCAGACCCAAACCGCCCTCAGCAGTAGGGAAACAAATTTTCTGGAATTTAACCCAATGATGCTTATTAGTTGCATCTGTTTTACCCCATAAAAAATCTGCCATTTGAGTCTCTAAAATACCAAAAACGCGAGCTGGAAGCTTCATAGCACCCATAATATGTATGGGAATTGAACTCAAAACATGCTTAATTAAGACCAATCTACCACCCATCGACAAAAAAGTCTTAGACCATCCCATAAGCTTAGCAGCGATCTTTTTAATCAACTCATTACAATAGGAAGTACGATTAATACCTTGGTAAATCGGGGCACCTAGATATGTGAAAGGGAGGCATTTCTTTTTAATTGAAAGAGATGCTTCAATAGTTGAGACGGTCACGGGACCCAGTTTTTTTGAACAATAGAAAGAGCATTTTTCAAAGTTAATCATCTGGCCCGAAACATCTTGATAGTAAAGAAGAAACTTTTTGAAATTTGTGGTACTACGCTTATCCCCCCTAATGAAGATCAAAAGATCATCTGCAAAGCTTAAATGAGTAACAGGGGAACAATTGCGAGCAAGCTTATAAGGTTGAATTTTTCCAGAAGAGACAAGATGTATCAAACCGCGAGAGAAACATTCAGAAACAAGAATAAATAAGTAAGGAGAAAGAGGATCCCCTTGCTTGACCCCTCTAGATGGTGTGAAGAAACCATAATTGATACCATTAACACAAACTGACAGTCTGGTGGCCGAAAGGTTAGCTATGATCAATCGAACAATAGGTTGAGAGAAGCCAAAGCGAAACAAGACTGCCTCTAAGAAGGACCATGAGACACGATCAAAGGCTTTAGCCATGTCAAGCTTGATGGCAATATTGTTTCCTCTTGCTTTCCTGCCAATTTCTTGAATCATCTCATTAGCCAAGAGGATCTGGGAGTGAATTGATCTACCTTTCATGAAACCAGCCTATTCCGGAGATATTAATAGATCCAAAAGAGGAGCAATCCTGTTTGCCAAAATTCTAGTACACACTTTACTAATAAAGTTAGTAAGACAAATAGGACGAAATTGGTCGAAAACTGATGGATTCTCAACTTTAGGAATGAGAATAATCTGAGTGCAACTGAAAGATTGAGGTATCGGAAGGCCCAGAAAAAATTCCTTGACAGCCCTACAAACATCCCACTGAATAATAGACCAACAGTCTCTATAGAATCTCCCATCGAAACCATCTGGACCAGGAGCACTAGAAGGATCAAGTTGCCAAACCGCGTTTTTAATATCAGAATCAGTAGGAATGGCTCCCAAAGCCAAATTATGTTCCGTCGTAATTAATGAAGGAAGATACTTAAGCATTTGGCTACAGTCTTGCTGGATGACTTCATCCTGAAAGAGACTGGAAAAATGCTTGACCGCCTCCTCACCTATGTCTTCCTGCAACGAAAGCCAAACACCATCAGAGTTTTTAATTGATGAGATACGTTGAAATTTCCTTGAAAGCTTGACATAATTATGAAAGAATTTAGTATTTGAGTCCCCATCTTCTAGCCATTTAACATGAGATTTTTGTTTCCAGTATATTTCCTCAAGCTGAAGTTTATAGAGAAGGAGAGCTTGTTTTTCCTGCCATGTCTTCCTATTATTCAGACAAGGATCTGCAACATAATCTCTTTCAGCTGTCTCAGCCGCTACTTCAGCATCCTTGATAGCAGAAAAAATGTCCCCAAAAATGGTCTTGTTCCATTGTCTAATCGCATTTTTGAGAGTCTTAAGTTTAAGATGAAAACCCTTCATCCCCCCTCCAGAAAAAGAGGAGTTCCACTGCTCCCGAATCATGGGAAGAAAAGAAGGATTACTGAGCCACATATGTTGAAATTTAAAAGGCTTAGGAGCGTTGAATAAGCTCTTATTACAGTTCAACAAAAGAGGGGAATGATCCGAAGAGGTTTTACCAAGATGCTTGATCTGAATCTCATCAAAGAAATCAAGGAATAATTGATTTGCCATAAAGCGATCAAGACGCTTCCACACGCGTCCAGAACTGCGCACACCAGTCCAGGTAAAAGGATTGCCTAAAAATGGTAAATCAACAAGACCACACGAATTAGAACAATTAGAGAAGTCTCGCATACTGAGCAGATGTGGTGAAGATCCACCCTTATACTCAGAAATCAACTTAATAGTGTTGAAATCACCACCAACGATCCACGGTCCTTGAATTAAACCTGTCATACTCTCCAGCTTCTCCCACAAGGATAGTCTAGAAACCCGAGAATGAAGACCATACACAGCAGAGATTGTAAAAAGAAAATCAGGGGATCTCATTTTTGCAGAAACTGAAACAAGCTGTATATCATCTTGGAAATTTTCAAGAGCAAAGTGAACATCATTCCATAATAACCAAATTTTGTTATTTAAGCTAGTGTAAAAGTTGTTGAAACCCAAATGAGAAATAAACAAAGAACAATTGCAAGAAGCAACCATAGGTTCTATAATAATAAGCAATTTAATGTTATGCTCCGCACAGAGTTTTTGAAGATGAGTGATAGAGGATTTAATACCTCTAAGGTTCCAGCATAATATATTCATTGAATAAGGTTAGATGCAAAAGCAACTGTTTTCTTGGAACGACGCGTGACCATAGGCTCAATTGGTTTGGGAGTTTTCTGCCTGTTAAATTTCTTTTTCGTTACAGCTACAAAGCCATCATTCAATTCACAAGCTGCATTCAATTTATTCCCAATAGAGATACCAATAGCTCTCAAATCATCTATGGAGCCGACATCCATATCCATATCAGCATCCCCTTCAGATTTATGCCCAACAGAATCATAATCGCTGACCGAGTGTTCAGGACCAGCATCAGAAAGACCACCAAAAGTCACACAAGTGTTATCCCTTACCACATCCAGGCCAGAAGTCCCGCCTTCGTTATTAATAGGGTCTAGAACACTAATATCAGCATGACGATCTGAAATGGCACAAGCTGGTTCACAACCTGATACAGATGGCAAAATTACATCATCTGCATCATGTAAAGTAGCTTTGTCAGAGGGAATAGAAGTACTCGCGGAAGGCATCTGAGATGAGGGGGGAAAAGCTGTCTTCTTTACAACCCAAGCTTTAGGAGGAGCAACATTTTGTGTCTGATTCTGGGAATCTTGTTTAGATTGGGCAGGTTTTGTGGCAACAGCTTTTGGCAAAGCATCATATACATGATTTTGATCATTTTTCCTTTTGCAAGAATGGGTGGAATGACCAATCCTCTCACAAGAGCTACAATATTGAGGAAGACCTTCATATACAACAGATTGAAAGAAACCATGTTTTCCATTATTAATCCAAACTTTGTCAGGTAGTTCCTTTGTCAGGTCAACTTCTATACAAATTCGAGCTACCGAGGGTCTGATACGAGAAGATGTGGCAGCATCAATCTTAAGAGGAGTACCAATCAGATTGGCAATAAGAAATAAAGCCTCCTTATCGAATAAATGAATAGGAAGACCTTCTAGAGAAATCCAAATTGGAACTATGGGACTATCAATATGCGGTCTGAAGTCCGGAGACCATTTTGAGACTACCATAGCAAAGCCATTGAAATACCAGATCTGACGAAGCCAGCAGCGGAGAAAGTCAGTTTCTAAATCAAAATTGATCAAAACATTCTTGGCATCAATCAATCCAATTGAGAAAGGGCCCTTGAAGCCCATAGCATCAAAACTTTTCTTAAGAAAAGGCATGTTAGGTCGACCAGAATTAAAGGTGCCAATAAGTGCAAATCTAAATGGAGAAGTCAATTGAGTAACATCCTCAACAGAGAAATCAATGGAGGGAAAACCCTTAAATTTGCCAATACTAATGTTTGATAATCTCCTGTTATCCTGAATAGACGCAAAGGAACGAGAATCATCCAAAGAAGAGGGGGTAGTTTTGTTACCAGAAAGGGCAGCAGCATATGAGCGGCCGGCAGGTGCAGAGGAGCGAGAATCGTCTATTGAAGAGGGATTGCAACCAGAAAAAGCAGCAGCATTGGAGCGGCCGGCAGGCTCAGGTTGAGCCGCCGCCACAAGAGGGGATACCAACGCCGTCGTACTGTGTCTCTATAGGACCGATTTCAACATTTTACATTTGATTTTATCTATATTTCAGATTGACCCATCAAAATACAAAAGCATCTCATCTGGATTTGGGGTCTTGCTCAAGGAGCAAGGAGTTAGAGGTTTATTAAGGGGATGGGCTCCTACACTGCTTAAACTCTGCCTATTTAATTTCAGCACTTCATGCATATTTCTCTTCTACTCCTAACAATTCTATAATTGCATAAATGCATTCATGTTATTATTTTAGCAAATAAACTGCTTTGATAAAAAAAAAAAAAAACATGATTAAGCTTAACGCCCGATTAATTAATAATCGTGGCAGTTAAGCTTAAATCCGACAATATTGGCCGAAGAGTCTAGTTAATTAATAACTACGGTTCAATTGCCTTATTTCGAATAAATATGGTTTAAAGTCCAATTGATCAATAATTGTGGCTAAAAGCCTAAATCAACACTTTTCGGCCAAAGGCTTTAAAAATCAACCATTTTGGCGATAATCACCTAAATCTCACCCTTTGGCAAACAAATCGCCTAAATCGACATATTTTGGCCAAAGGCCTTAAAATCAATCTTTTGAGCGACAAATCGCTTAAATGAACCATTTTGGCACAAATGCCTTAAAATCAACAATTTTGGCGACAAATCGCTTAAATGAACCATTTTGGCACAAATGCCTTAAAATCAACAATTTTGGCGACAAATCGCTTAAACGAACCATTTTGGCACAAATGCCTTAAAATCAACCATTTTGGCAACAATCGCCCAATCGCATCATTTTGGCAAAATTAATTGCCTAAATCAACACATTTTGGCGAAAAGCCTTAAAATCATTCGTTTTGGCTACAAATCGCCCGACAACCGTTTTTGGCACAAATGCCTTAAAACCAACACATTTTGGCGACGAACGCCTAATCGAATCAATCGATCCTTTTGGCAAAATGCCTAAACAAACATGCACAAAGCATACACACACTCATGCATTAAGCATACCCCTTCAAAGAAGGCCTATCGAACTACGTTGACTTTGATCTTCCGTTCAAACGGAAGTACGTAGGCACGTTCGGGATTTCACCCTGGGCGGCAAGTCAAAATCACATAAACATTTTTCATTGGTCCCAATTACATCATCTTTCACCCTGCAAAGCATTCATCTTTGGTTAGTTCATCAGCATGACATAGTCTCGGGATCCACTTCGGGTTCGTAGACCATGCCTTAAACATTTGGGATAATTAATCTAGTAACTAGGTTAATTAAAATTGGAGTCACTTAGGGTTTTTTCCTAGTTTACCCTAAAACAATTAAACAAGGTGGCGACTCATACATTCACGTGCATTTCTGCCTTAGTCACATGCATTCATATGCATATGATATTCGGGGTAGGGGTTCACACGACTGGACCTAAAATTCGGCATGAATAACATAGCAATAATTTACCTTATACTTAAACATTTCCAGCATTATCTGTTGTGACCGTTCCTTTTGGATTTTACAGTCGGCCATCTTCTCTCGAGTCCCTAACTTTTGCCTTGGAATGAAAGGATTTCCAAGAGGGATCTTATTTTGATTAATTACAATTTTTTTTGCACTCTCACGCTTACTTTCAGATAATGCGAGAAATGTGAAAATTCAAAGGAATTGCGACCTCCTTATAACTCCTTTTTCTTTTTGGGTATTAATTCACCATAAACGATTGCATTATGTTATTCAAAACAAATTAGAGGTCCACTCTCAAAATCAAGGGTCAAACGTCCGTACCGAAAATTAGCTCTTATTAATGCATGGCTGAAACGAAAAATATCACGTGATGCATGAACGTCACAGCATATGAACAGTTTATAACACGCAGGGGAACGGGAGTTGGGAAATGCATGCCTTCCAACCTTATCTATCCCACACACGAGTTCTGTTGGTAGAAATTCCGACATCTATTTCCTAGGATTTGGTCTAATCTCGACAACCAGCAGGGGGTATTGAGATTGGCGAAACAAACTCTCGGAATGAATGCGACAGAACAACAGCAAACAGGCTCAGGTTTTCCTTATTGGGAAGTGACTAAGGCTTTCAACTACATGCATGGGCTTTGGTCCATTGGGCTTACAAAGTTCGGGTTCCACAAACAGGATTCGGGCTTTCACGTGGGCCTACTCCTTTTGACTCACCTTTTAAGGTACTAGGCTTGCGGTTGGTAAAATTGCTAATTCTCGGGTGGATGTGCCTAAAACGCAAGGTTTAGGCTGGATCCACCTTCGAAGTTAACAATGATACCGAGGGATAATTAGGGTAGAAAGTGATGAGAAAAGAGAAATGCAGTATGAATGCTAGAACTTAGAAAAGGAAAGCAAATAAACAAACAAGGACGATTAAAGAATTTTCCATGGCTTTCTAACCAATTTTATTTCCAATTTTTAGAAAATGTAGGTTTAGAGTTAATTCCTAATTGCAACAACCTAGTTATTAAAAATAACCAGGGATTAGTGGATGCTTCCCAAGTGAAGTCGCCAATCTGTTTTCGCACCGCCCCGAGCGACACGAAAAGCTGCCACTTTTTTGTTTTTGATGGGAAATGATCTTATTTATGAACAGTGGTGACAAAACACTTTATTGGACACAATGCCGATAAATCGGTTTTATAAAATATTTTTGAGTCGCCACCCATTATTTCGGCAATGAGACCGTTTCTAATTTTATTTTATAAAAATGACTCCATTTTAAACCTAATTTTATTAAAGGCCAAATTATTTAGAAAACTGGTCAGGTGCTCCAATGCAATTCTGGGTAAGGGAATTGGGTACGTCGGCTCGTTGGAAGCCAACGCCCGAAAAAACTGGCCTCTTTTAACCTTACGATTTCTAATTTATTTTAGTTAGAAAAGCCAAATTATTTATTTACTTAAACCCAACCCGAATGAATCGAACCGAATTCTTATATGGAAAATTAATTAATCGTCCCAATCAAAATCAATCATTGCATCCATAATCATCCAAATCATCCAAACCAAAGCAGTTAAATCAAAATAAATAAAAGACCCGCTCTTGCCTTATGGTTAAAGGCGGGCCACAAACCGAACCTAAAAATACATTCTACCCAATTCAAAATTTAAACCCAGAAACCAAAAACCCAAAATCATGCACAATTATTATTTAATATCTAAAATCACATTTTATTTTTAATTTAATCCTAAACATGCAAATTATTAATGAATCAACAAATTTAATTTTCTTTTTCCTCTAAACTGAAATCATAAAATTCATACAAACAAATACATAAAATCACATTTTAGTATTCTAAGCTTAATTAAATTGTGATCTGTTCATAATTGGTCATTTTCGGATTTATTGGAAAAATAAATTCTGGAAGCTTAGAACAGTTGCGTGACGCAACTGTTCCTGGGTATGAACAGTTGCGTGATGTAGCTATTCTTGTATGAACAGCTGTGTGACGCGGCTGTTCTGGCCCAAGCTCATTTTGAAACGATTTATTTAGATCATTTTTTTTATTTAAATGTGATTTAAAAACTTGTAAAATGGCCAAATATGAACATAACACAATTTAATGAAGCTTAAATTACTAAAACCGCAAAAATAAGTAAAAAAATACAAAGAATGGTAAAGAGATTACCTAATCCTCAGATTGAGGATTGTAAACGGATTGAATGTCTTAACAGGTGATAGTTAAGATCTCCAGAAGCTTTGTTTCCAAGGATTCAAATTCGTTTTCTTTTGTCTTTTGATTTTTTTCTCTCTTTTTATGATTTAATTCACCTAGAATTGATATCTAATGGCAATTTTCCTTCAAATCAACTCACAAGAGTTTCTGGAGGAGAATGTGGCCGCCGAGTGTATTTTTTAGGGTTTCAAAATCGTCTCCCCCCCCCCCCGTTGTCTCAAACATGAGAAAAAAATCTATTTATAGAGGTAGGTCAGGACACAGCTGCGTGACGCAGCTCATTTTCATAGCTGCGTGACGCGACTGGCAGTTGGGTGATGTGACTGATAGTTGGGTGATGCGACTGACCCAACCAGAAACTTAAAATTGGTTTCATTTAAATCCTTGGATTAAAAGACTTCTATGTAGCATTAACCCATTCATTTCACATCCTCATATCATCATTGGATCAGGCGGGGGTATAAAAACACGCATCAACAGATAGACGCATGATTTCTAAGTGGTTCACTATCTAGAATGGTTGGCGAACATAGTCCCAGTTCTTAAGAAAGATGGAAAGGTCAAAATGTGTGTGGACTACAGGGATCTAAACAAAGCATCACCAAAGAATGATTTTCCTCTCCCTCATATTGATATCTTAATTGACGGTGTAGCAATGATGGCGTGTGTGTGGCTGTAAGGTTGCGAACGTATGAACAGTATACCTTGTAGGGTGGATAGCTCTCACGTCCTTGGTATCAGAGCCTAAAGCCTGAAACCCACTTAGCTATAGTAACTATTGGAAGAAGGAGAACCCACACTAATATGGAAACCATCACCAATAACCCTATTGTGCAAACTTCTTCTTTGCAACTCCCTCCTACATGTAAACAGTATCTTACAGATAAAATAGATAACCTTGTAGAAATCTCCCATATCCCTGACTCTACTCAGATTCAAAACTCCCTCGTTCCTATCCTCAATCCCTATGCTGTGTTTAAACGTAGTCCATCTCTGTCCCGTCAGCTCCATCAAATTATTAGCCATTCCTCTGTCAATATTAAGGAATATGTTCAATCTTGTTCCCTTTCTTAGTGTGTTTTGTCTTCTACAACTGCAGAACAGTATGTTACTTTAGAGATCCCTGACCACGTCATCTCAGAATGGAAAAAGCAAAAATACACTCACCTCCACTTTGGTGCTATCCGTCTTGTCCTTTCTTATCATGGCCGACAAGGACTCCCAGTTACTGCTCGTTTATCCTTACTGGATACTCGATATTATGTCGTAATTGGTACTATTGCTACTACTCTTAACGCTGGTAGCATAGTCCTCACTTTCTTTCCCAACTTCAATATGTCTCTTGAAGATCCACGTCTCAGTACCGCCCTAAAAGTCCAAGTGCAAATCATTGGTGCAGAACAGGATGCTGAAACTATTTCAGCCACTTTACACCATCAGATTGTCTACAGGCTCCAAGATCATGCCATCAACCTGCAGACACCTGGCATCTTACACAGTGATGCTTTGTTTATCTTTGTTGATGGAAGTCCTACTCCTACCATTGTCCAAACTCCTAGGCAACTACCTCATGAAGAGCTTGAGAAGCTCATTCCCTCTGCCTGGATTACCAATTATGAAAAGCTCGACCAACTTCCTCAACCTGTACAACAGCAAGACCCTATATTTGTCCGTCAACTGGATAAATCCGTCAGGATTTCATTTCTCCCACCCAGTTCGGAACCCAGACACTCCGTCTCTCTGATCTAGCCTGTCAAAAGTAAACCTTTGAAAGCTGCTCCGATCCATAGTTTTGCCAATACTGGTTAAGAGATCTATGCCGCTAAGAATGATGGTCACTTTCTCTGGGATACAGATTCCCCTATGTGTGACCTTGATTGTCCATGTATATATGAAGATGATGGTTGGCTCGAAGATGCCACATTTACCATCACCAAGATAGAATCTCAACCTCTCCGCCAAAAGACTCATTCCTGCCGGCCCAGATCACACAAACATCCCTTTGATGATGATGATGATGTTGTTGTTTCACCATGGATTGGAATTCCTAAAGACAAAAACAAACCCATGATCGAAGATGAATATCTCAAACATTGTTTTGAGATTCTCGCTGAAGAAGGACTCCTCAATTGTCCTCCACCTCCTACTTTCTACTCATGCTCCTTAGAAGCATATAAGACTCCATCTACTCTAGCAGCCCCACTAGCTTGTTGCATGATGCATCTTGAGGAGTTTCCCCCACTTGAAACAGTCCGTGATTCCATTGCAAGATTAACTGCCAGTCCTTATGTGAGACAAACTGTCGTCCACTCTACTGGCAACCTTGCTTCTTTATCTCCTTCTGAAAAGAGGTACTTAATTGGCAAACATCCAATGTCGTTGTTCAAAATAAGTATCTCACACAAATTGATGGCAAGTTAACTCAAGCCTTGAACAAGACTGATCATGTCCACTCTGCAGTTTCTTCATTTCGTCAGGAAGCTCAGTAAATGCACGCTACCCTTGTTGAAAAAAATCTCTAGACTTGATAAAGAGCTCAACTTTCTCATAGAGACAAATCCTTCTTCTCTCTTTTATGAGAAAGAAAAAGAAATTCGTCAGCTTCGTAAGCAAGTCGAACAGATTGAAAAAGATAAAATTCTTCATCCTCCTCCTCCTCTGCCTGCTCTTCCTTTCCCATATACAATTCCTCCACCTCTTTTTACCACCTCTTCAGCACCTACAAAAATGTCCCCCTCAATTTCTGATTTAATTCCCCGGCAGCCTCGCCGGCACCCATCCTCTTCCTCTTTGCCCTCTATTTCTTCTTCTCCTCCAAGGTCAATACCTCCGCCAGATACAAAAGAGAAAGGCCCTGCTTTTCCTCAATTTATGACAGCCCCTGCTTCTAATCATTCTAGTGACGTTGATGACACTCTGTCTACTATGTCCTTCTCCTCCTTTTCTTTGTAAATACCACATGTTCTTATGAATGAACCAAAAGTAGAACACCCTGAAGATCCATTTGATGATGCTCCAATAACTCTTCCTCATGACCAACCTAATCCTCCTTGCCCTACATCAGGCCCTTAGTTTAAATTTGATGATATCCCTCCAAGTCAATGGCGCAATAGAATTCTTGAATTCAATGCTTGGCTTAATACATAAATGACCAACCCTCATGCCGTCTTGAAAAAAGTTCTTGTTGAATTTACTTCTAGACTTACTGGCTCCCTTCGAGAATGGTTCTTTAGTGGTTTCTCTGAATATGACCAGAAAAAGTTTCTTGCTGAAGAAAGTGTTAGTGCTGCTCTTGCTCAAATCCATACACAGTTTCTTGGTAATTACAACTGATCTTTCAACAAAGAAAATAAGAATTCTTCGATCGCAAATGCTGCTCTCTCAAGTTTCGTGATTTAGAGAAACATTATCTCCGAATGAATCATCTTTATCATGAAATTGGTGGGTACAAGGATGATAATTTAAAATTCACCTTTGTTGCCTCTTTACCTGCCCTTATTCAGCCTGAAGTTCAACAAATGCTCCACAACACTCACCAAGAAATCAACCAAATCACACTCGGTGAAATTTGGCAATTTACTTTGACCTCTGTAGAATGCTTGTGTACTCAACAAGAACTCTTTCAGAGAATTGCCAAAGGAGATACTCTTTTATGAAAAGCCTGTCCTTGTCCGTTTCCAACCAAGTGCCATGACACCTCCTGTGAATGTCAACCTCACCACTCCAAAAATTCCAAACATTCTAAGAAGTCCACATTCTTTCATCGGAAAAAGCATCATTTCAAGAAAATGCGATGGTTCCATAAAAAGTCCAAGTCTCGTCAAAAGTCCTACAAATGTTATATCTGTGGTAAAAACGGGCATCATGCTCGCAATTGTCCTAAGAAGCCTCAACAGACTATTACTCTTCTTCACCAACTCAAAGTCTCTTATCCTGATTATGATTCAGATCATGACCTGGAATCACTTTTCTCTAAAGAAGACTCAGCTTCTCTAGCAACTCTGTTTGCTTTGCCTTATTCTGATTCTGATTCTGCATCCGATACAGAATCCGATGAAGGCTTCTCTCCCATTTGCACTATTGGCCCTCCTATCCCTCTTAAACAAGAGCCTCCTGATATTATATGCCCTGAATCTCTAGACTTCATCTCATGTCCATTATCCCTCTCCCTTCAAGTCCTGATGTGTTTGCTGATCTCTCTTTTGCTAAGATCTCTTACTGTTTTCTCCATCTTTCTTCACCCTCTAAAATACCTACACCTGTCTCTTCCCCCTCGCTCTCAGATTCCTTTCCCATCCTCTTTCCTTCCTTACCTTCACCTGAACCTGAAGAAGATCCTTCTTCCTCTCCTAATATCAGTTCTGCTCAGTTTACTCATCCTGTCCCTTTCATCTCAATGCATGTTCTTCTTGACAAGTATGAAAAACCTATTATTGTCACAGCCCTATTTGACACCGGGTCGCACTCGTTGACGCATAATTTTATGCCCCACCTGACCCAATGATGATATGAGGACAAGGAACAAGGCGTCACGATCAAGCAGAAGTGTTTGAACCAAAATTTGAACCAAACTGGCCCAAAGGAGCCTGACCCGCGTTAGGGCTGCGTCACGCAGCTAGCACCTGCGTGACGGCACTCTTAGTTGCGTCACGCAGCTCTAACAGGGCTGACACCTCTGGCGCGTGCGCGTGCAACGGCTTGCACTGTTTGTATGGATACGCGACAACGGTACGAAAAGTAAGTCGCATCACGCAGCATACGGGTGCGTCACGCATCATACGGGTGCGTCACGCAGCTTCTACCCGCGTGACGCGACTATCCTCTGTGGCCCTAGCCATATAAATACAACATTTTACAGCAAAAACGGGACTTTTTTTGGAACACTTTGCTCTCATTTCCTCTAAAAAGATAACTGTCTGAGATTAAATTTTTGATTAACGACTAGAGCTCTTTCTCAAGAACTCAACTGAGTATACTTGAGGAAGATCAAGTCATAGATATCTTAGGTTGAAAATAAAAAAAAAAAAGAATACAAAAAGATAAAAAGAGGAAAAGAGAGGAAAGAAAGAAAAGAAAAGAAAACGATTTATCTGGTGAAAGGACTTGGTGACTACACTTCTGGAATTGTGAAACGTCTCTAAGTTAATCTTAGCGCATGCAACCCTCAAATCTGAGGGCTAGGTAACTAATCTAAACTTTATCTTTCATTTCTAGCATTTTATCTCTTAAAAATCTCATTTTCATAGTGTTTAATTGATCTGCCATTGATAAAACGTAAGTTTGCCTATTGTTGAACCTTTCTGGGTTTGTTTTAATCACTTTTGACAAAAAGAAAACGTAAAAAAGAGTAGTTTGAAAGGTAGTTGCGGACCAGAGCAGTTGCGTCACACAGCTACTACCTGCGTGATGCGGCTGTTCATGTCCAAGATCCCTTGATCTGGACTGGACCACCTGCGTGACGCAGCTGTTTGTGTACCCAGTATGTATTTTGCCTCCATATTTGTATTTAACGTTATGTCTTGAATAAATAATCAATATGCCTGAGGATTTTAAATAAGTCACAAACAATTCCGTCACGTAACTAGGAGTTCCGTCACGCGACTGTTCTTCATAGAACACCCGTGTGACGCGACTGTTCCAAGTTCCAGAACAAATGGTAAAGTTCCGTCACGCGATTGTTCTTAATAGAACAGCTGCGTGACGCAACTGTTATAAGTCCCAGGATGAAAGATAAGAGCTGCGCCACGCGACTGTTCTTCATAGAACACCCGCGTGACGCAACTGTCTTCCAGTCCCAGTTTATTTTTTTTGTTATTTTGTCTTAATTTCATTTCATTAGATGGATTTTTAAGCTTAATCCGGAAAATAATCAATAATGGGCAAATTGAGTTTTAATCAACCCAAGTCAATTAATCTGTTGTGATTATGCTATTTTGAGATTTAATATTTGTCATTTCCTTTTTAACTATATTATTAAACTCGGTTTGTAGCCCGCCTTTAACCATAAGGCAAGAGCGGGTCTTTTAATTTTATTTGATATGTATGGTGGATGAATGGTGGGTGTGATATTTAATTTATGAATGGATGCGATGAATGATTTATTTGGGATGATTAAATAATTTTCCACATAGGAACTCGGTTCGATTTGTTCGGGTTGGGTTTAAATAATTGGCTTTTCTAAAATAAAATCAATTAGAAATCGTAGGTTAAAAAGAGGCCCGTTTTCCGGGCGTCGGTTTCCAACAGACCGACGTACCTAATTCCCTTACTTAGAATCGTACTTGGTACGCCTGACCAGTTTTTATAAATAATTCGGCCTTAAATAAAATTGGGTTTAAAATGGAGTCATTTAATAAAATTAAGAACGGTCCCATTGCCGAAAAAATGGGTGGCGACTCAAACAATTTATAAGACCGATTTATCGGCATCGTGTATCCAAAAAACGATTTTTATCACCTTTTTACTAAAACAATGTAACACAACAATAAAAAGACGTTTTTCGAGATCCTTCCGGGGTTCGGGATTTCGGCGAAAACAGTTTGGCGGCTTCACTGGGGAATTGCACCCATTAATCCCCGGTTATTTTTTTAAAAAAAAAAACAATTTAGTGGTTGCAATTAGGAATTGACTCTAAAAAGCCTACTCTTCTAAATAAAATTGATTAAAAAAGCCGACGGAAAATTATTAATCGTCCGTATATGTTTAATTGCTTTCCTTTTCCTTCTATAGGATTTTTGCATTCACTCGCATTTCTCTCTTCTCACCTCATTCTACCCATACTACCCTTCAGTACTGGTGTTAAGTTTGACGGTGGATCTAGTCTAAAGCTCGCGTTTTAGGTGCATCCATTCGAGAATTAACATTACTACCAACCGCAAGCCTAGTACCTCAAAAGGTGCGTCAAAAGGAGTAGGCCCAACAAAGCCCGAATCCTGTTTGCGGAACCCAGACTTTGTTAAGCCCAATAAGACCAAAGCCAATGCATATAGTTAAAAACCGTAGTTACTTCCCCTAAGGTGCACCCAATTCTGTTTGCTGTTGTTATGCCGCATTCATTTCCGAGAGTTAATATCGTCAATCTCAAAACCTCCTGTTGGTTGTCGAGATTAGACCAATTCCTAGGAAACAGATGTCGGAATTTTATACCAACGGAATCCGTGTGTGGGAGAAATAAGGTTAGAAGGCTTGCATTTTCCAACTCCCGTTCCCTTGTTTGATATAAACTGTTCATATGCTGTGACATTCATACACCATGTAACATTTCTTCCTTTTCAGCCATGCATTAATAAGAGCTAATGTTCGGTATGGACATTTGACCTCGATTTTGAGACTGGATTTCAAATTCGTTTTGAATAATATTATGCAATCACTTATTGTGAGTCGATACCCGAAAGAAAAGGGAGATATAAGGGGGTTGCGATTCCCTTGTATTTTTACATTTCTCGCATTATCTGAAAATAAGTGAGAGATTACAGAATTTTGTAACAAAATCCTGCTTAGGACCATATGTTCCAAGGCAAAAAGTAAGGATACAAATACACAATAAAAAATAATAAAACAATAAAATCCCGCTCAGAAATTCTTTCATTCCGAGGCAAAAGTTAGGGATTTGAGAGAAAATAGTTGATCGTAAATCCAAAAGGGACGCTCGACGACAGATAATGCCCGAAATGTTCAAGTACAAAATAAGTTATTGACATGTTATTCATATCAAATTTTTGGTCCAATCGTCGAAATCGAGATCTTATTTCCATGCTGGCTTTAGTACATTAGAAATGCATTTCTCATCCTATGTGCTTTCATTTTCGCATGCATACATGCAGGACCCTCTTTAACTCAGAAATTTTTTATCAGAATTGATCCTTCTCGGGAAACTGCTTCGAGAACTTGGAATCGACACCTTAGTCAGTGTCTAGTCAGAACATCCCCAATCCCTGAGTTTGTTCCAGTTAGTTCAGTGAGCTATTCAAGTGCATCAGATTCAGAACCCGACTCAAATTCAGCAGAAATGGCAGATGACATAGGGGGCGAACCCGGATTCAAGCATGCTCAGATAAGGACCATTGCCCAGATTGTGGCCGCTGCTCTTGCCCAAGATAGGGCCCAAAACCAAGCTACTCCCCCTTCTAGTAGCCAACCTGTGGTTGAAGAGAGGCAAGTGCCAGACCCTGTGTCAGATAATCAGACATCTGTGGGAAACACTACCCCTGTCGAGAATGATGTGCTCAAGCAACTTGCCGAGCTAAAGGAAAGATTTGACAAGATGGCTGCAGTGAAAGAAAAAGACCCAGTCACCAATTTTCACATAACCGAGTATGTGTTGCACCCAACCAGTTCTGCCTCATTTAAGACTTTCAAACATACCATATTTGAAGGAGATAATGATCCTCGTTCTCACTTGTCCGAATTCCTCCGAGTCTCTCAGATGAACCGGTACAACGAGGAAGATGTTTTGCGAGCATTCCCGCAAACGTTACACAAAGACTATCGGAGGTGGTATGATGGCCTAGATGAGGAGGTTCAGAAGAATTGGATCAAACTGCAGACCGCTTTTCTCAAGCATTTCAAGACTGAGGAGAGTGATGAGTTAAGTCTGCGTGATCTGGAGAGTTTAAGATAGGGGAAGGACGAGAGCTTTTCCGACTACTACAGGAGATAGAGAACTAAGTTGTATAGAGTTCAGACAAGGCCAAAAGACAAAGAGCTGATCAGAATCTTCAGCAGGAGCCTATTGCCCTTCTTTAAGGAAAGGATGTTAACCCAGCCTCTCACTGATTTTGCTTTGGTTCAAAGTGCTGGTTTGAACATTGAAGAGTTATACAAGGAAGAAAAGAAGAAGAATAGAGGGTTTGGCAACTACCGGACTTCTTATGGTGACAGAGGTGCTGGAGGTAGTAATCAGAACCAGTCAGGGAATAGTAATGCCATAGTGGGGGTAGTTAATGAAAGAGCCAGAAGAGAGTTCACCGATTTAGGAAGACCCTTGAGCACAGTGCTAAGGTCATGCATCAAGAACGGAGTACTGTTGAAGCTGCCAGTCGACCCGACTAAACCCGTGCGAGGGAGATATATGGACAGAAATTGTGATTATCATCAGTGCAAAGGGCATTCAACTGATGAATGTTTCAAATTGAGGCACGATATTCAAGATTTGATTGACAGTGGGAAGATTACGAAGCCTTCCGACAAGAGCAAGCCAAGTACCAAGAACAACCTGCTTCCCCAATATCAGTATAATTATCCATCCCGTAAGACTCAATCGGGTGGATCAGTCAACGCGATTGGGAGTGGATTGCCAGAAGAAGTGGTATTGGTGGAAGCGGAATGGGAAGAGCGGAATGGGAAGAGCGGATGTGCGCCATGTTGAACATATGGGATGACTGTAGTAGCGATGAGGAAAGGAAGGTGCCATTAAAGATCGAGATCAAGAAAAGCATCACGGTGCAGGTGGGTGATGTACCAGAGGATGAAGATGAACAGCTCCAGCTTGCCATTCAAAAGAGCTTAGCCGACCAAGAGGAGCAATGGTACTACAGTAGTGAGGAGGAGGTGAATGAAGTAGGTGTTCAGAGCTTGACCCGAAGTGGGCGAGTATACAATCCCGAGAGCAGTATGCAGGCTAAGGGGAAGGAGATTGCAGTTGATGGAATAAAGAAGAAAGTGACGGAGAAAGGCGGAGAGGAGCCGAAAGAGAAAAAGAAAGAGGAAGAGACAGTGAAAGGACAGAAGAAGACTGTTGAGGTTGGAGAAAGCAGTCAAAATAAGGCACTTAGTGGGGTGACCGCCAGCTCGGTATTGAGTCATTATAAAGAACAAGAGCCGATATTTCGATATGGGACTTGCTGATTGCATCCAAGGAGCATAGAGAAGCTTTACTTGAAGCTATGACTTTCGTCAGAGTGCCGGCTCGGATTCAAAGTGTTGATATGATCAACATACTACAGCGAAGAATAGGCGAAGTCACTTTCTTTGACTCAGACCTTCCACCAGAAGGAATAAACCACTGTAAGCCGTTGTACATTTAGATCGTCGTCAATGGATGAGATACCCGGAATGTGATGGTGGATAATGGATCAGCACTGTGTGTATGTCCGCTGAAGATGCTGTCTAAGTTTAAAATCGAAGAGTCAGAGCTTGAGCCATCAAATATGGTGGTCAAAGCTTATGACAACACTATGCGAAATGCAAAGGGGACTTTTAAAGCAAAGATATCCTCAGGAGCCGTGGAAAGCTGGGTAGATGTGGTTGTGCTTGACATCTTAGCCAACTATGCTCTTTTGTTAGGAAGACCTTGGCTCCACCCTTTAGGCGCAGTTCCGTCCACTTTGCACAGAAAAGTAAAAATTCCGTGGGGTATAGATGTGGTTACAGTCAACGCGCAAGAGGATCTGAGTGTAGCAATAGTGGAAGGTTTAGAGCTGGCGATACTGTTATCGGGTTTTTAGGTGGCATTAATCGATGGACCCACCACCAAGAGCAAAAGTGCAGTGAATAGAATGAGTCCTTTCTCAAGGAAGATGATGAAGAAGATGAATTGGCAGTTCGGTAAAGGTTTAGGCCGGGAGCTGCGAGGAAGGTTTGAGCCTCTCTCGTCAGCATTGGGACAGCAAGACAAGTGCGGATTGGGCTACGTTGAAAATAGAAAGAAGGAAAAATATGAGGTTCGGTCTCCAATCAGAGGGTCGAATGTGAATCATATCTTCTTTGTTCCACAAGCTGAAGGAGAATTTCAGAGTAGGGGGAAGACCTACCCCGGCTTGGAGATATTCATGACTGATTACGAGGAGAAGCTAGTCAAGTCGCCCGAACCTTCCTTGGAACAGCTGGTGGATGGTACCGAGTTTATGGCGTGTATGACAAAAGCAAGCACCGAATCTGAGCAGTCAAAGCGGATATCTGAGTTTGAAGACTTTCTGGGGATTGGGGATTGTGAACCCCTCCCCGAACATCAATGGCATATGGATGCATGTGACTAAGGAAGAAATGCACGTGATGTGCGAGTCGCCACCTTGTTTAATTATTTTAGGGTAAACTAGGAAAAAACCATAAGTGACTCCGATTTTAATTAACCTAGTTACTAGATTAATTATCCCAATGTTTAAGGCATGGTCTACGAACCCGAGGTGGATCCCGAGACTATGTCATGCTGATTAACTAACCTAAACAATGAATGCTTTGCAAGGAATATGAAGCAATTAAAAATGTTCATGTGATTTCGATTAATGAAATGTGATTTTTGACTTGCCGCTCGGGGTTAAATCCCAAACGTGCCTACGTACTTCCGTTTGAATGGAAGATCAAAGTCGACGTAGTTCGATAGGCCTTCTTTGAAGGGCTTTGAATGGGTATGCTTAATGCATGAGTGTGTGTATGCTTTGTGCATTTTGTTTAGGCATTTTGCCAAAGATTGATTGTTTTAGGCATTTGATGCCAAAAATGTTGATTTTAATGGCTTTTAGCCAAAAAGAATGATTTAGGCAATTGTTGCCCAAAATTGATGTGATTTAGGCAATTTATTGCCAAAAATTGGTTAGGCGATTTGTCGCCAAAGTGATTAAGGCATTTGTGCCAAAAGTTGGTATTGAAAGGCGTTTAGCCAAAAGATTTAGGCAATTTGTTTGCCAAAAGTGATTATTCGGGCGTTTGTCGCCAAAATGACTGATTTAAGGCTTTTAGCCAAAATGAATTGATTTAGGCAATTTTTGCCAAAAGTTGATGTGATTTAGGCGATTGTCGCCAAAATGATTGTTTGAAGGCTTTTAGCCAAAAGGTTGATTAATTCTAAGGCATTTTGCCAAAGCTTCTGATTTAAGCGATTTGTCGCTAAAAAGTGGTTAATCTAATTTATAGGCAATTTGTTTGCCAAAAATTGATTGAACCGTGGGCAATTTGTTGCCAAAATGTGGTTGATTTAATTATAGGCAATTTGTTGCCAAAACGTGATTGATTAAGGCTTTTTAGCCACAATTATTGATTAATTGGACTTAAGCCAGGCTGTTCGAAATAAAGGCAATTAACCGTAGTTATTGATTAACTAGGTCCTTTTAGTCGATATTGTCGGATTTAAGTTTAATACCACGATTATTGATTAACCGGGCATTAAAGCTTAATCATATTTAATTGAGGCAGTTTATTTGCCTAATTGTGATGTGAATGCATTTATGCAGTTGTAGAGTTATTAGGAGTAGAAAAGAAGCATGCATGAAGTGCTAAAATTAAATAGGCAGAGTTTAGTTCATGTACCTGATTTAATCGACGGCCACTTCTTAACTCCAGGTTAAGCTCCTCGTTAAGGGAATTTTAATTAATTTTAATTTAATTTAAGTGACCAATTATCACAATAAGAAAGCAATAAAAACTAAATTAAAAATGCAGAAAAAGCAGTAAAAGAATCGCAAGGAGCGTAGGGGAGAAGGAGCGTCCGTCAACACAGACTGAGTGTGGAAAACAGAAGGCCCGGGGCTGCTTTTATAGGGCAAATTGGACTGTTTCGGCGGCCGAGCTCGGCTGCTGGGCCGCCGGATCTTAGCGGATGGGCCGCTGGGGCTCGGCGGCTGGGCCGCTGGCTGTCGGCGGCCAGAGCCGCCGTGCCTGGTGGTTTTGCTATTTCTCGCTCCAGAGGCTTTTACGGGAGCTCCGGACCTCCGAAAAAAATTCCGGGACCAGTTCCACGATCCTCACAACGTCCCGGACGTTTCAAGTACCATATTGGCATACTTTCGATGAACTTCCAAAATGGCCTTTGGTCCGGTCGGACTGTTTGCAGTCCGAGAAAATTGGCTCTTCGAGCCTCAAAATAATGGGTATTCACAGGCGACTGCAGCCGCTGTCGCCGGCGGCGGCGGCCACCACCGCTGCAGCCGGGAAAACTGGCTTTTGGAGCCTCAAAATTTGAGTATTCACAGGGATGAAGCTTCCAAGCTGGTGCAAGAGCAGAAGGCCAAGGCGCGGATCCTCCAGTCGGTCCTAGCCACGGAAGACGTTGAAGAGGCAGAGAGGAAGGTGTCGAAGATGAAGCTAGCCGAAGAAAAGATAGAAGCCACCCCGGAGGAAGGAGAAGAAGTTGCAGATGCTAATGAAGTAATCTAGGCAGTAAAAGACACTTGTAATGAATGTATTGAACAGGCAATTAATCCTGTATTTTGTTTTTCTGATGCTTGTTTTGAGAACAATATGGATGGTTTTCCTCTTTTATTTCAATCAATGGAAGTGAACTTTGACTACTTGTTTTCTTGTTTTCCTGATTGTCACGTTCATGGCATTGATTATACCACTCGCATATTTGACATAAATGCATTGCATTATTTTGCATTTAGTTTAAGCACCACTGAAGATCCTAAAATAATCGAAATCGGATCAGACTTTAAACCTGAACTAAGACAGGATCTTCAAGAATGCATCAAAAGAAACTCAGAGGTATTTGCCTGGAGTTACGCGGACATGCCAGGGATCGACAGATCAATAGCAGAGCACTTCATTCCCACTGATCCGAGTGTTAAGCCAGTAAAGCAGAAAAGGAGAAGGGTCAGACTAGAATGGCAAGACAAGATCAAAGCTGAAGTCCAGAAGCAGTTGGATGCAGGATTCTTAGAAATAGTTCACTATCCGGAATGGTTGGCGAATATAGTCCCGGTATTGAAGAAAGACGGGAGGATAAGGGTCTGTGTTGATTATAGGGACTTGAATAAAGCCTCACCTAAAGATGACTTTCCACTTCTGCACATAGATGTTTTGATCGACAGTGCTGCTGGAATGGGATGTTATTCTATCATGGACGGATTCTCCGGATACAACCAAATACTAATGGCTCTAGTGGACAAGCACAAGACGGCCTTCACCACGGATTTCGAAACATTTTGCTATAGGGTAATGCCATTTGGATTGAAGAACGCCGGGGCAACATACCAGAGAATGGCTACAACGTTGTTTCATGATATGATCCATAAAGGGTTAGAAGTGTATGTGGACGACATGGTGATCATGACAAAAACACAGGAAGAACATGCAGAGATGTTAGAAAAGTTCTTCGCACGGGTCAAGCAGTATAACTTGAGACTCAATCCCAAGAAGTGCGTATTCGGAGTAACAAAGGGGAAGTTGTTAGGTTTTGTTGTAGGACCTAACGGGATTGAGGTTGACCCCGATAAAATAAAAGCCATTCAGGATATGGAACCGCCAAGGACAGAACGGCAGGTGAGAAGCTTCTTGGGTAAAATTCAATATATCAGCAGGTTCATTTTGAGGTTATCCATCACCTGTGCTCCAATTTTTAAGCTACTGAAGAAGAATCAGCTAGTCAAGTGGAACGAGGACTGCTAGAAGGCCTTTGACCACATAAAGAAATACTTGATGAATCCACCGGTGCTCAGTTCACCAAGATCAGGAGAACCTCTGATCTTGTATCTGTCTGTAGAAGATGCAGGAGTTGGAGCAATGTTGGTACAGTCGGACGTCGCTGGAGTAGAGAAGGCCATTTACTACATCAGTAAGAAACTACTGCCTATCGAGGAGAAGTACAATCTGATTGAGAAAACGTGCATGGCAGTAGTGTGGTCGATAAAGAAGTTGAGGCCGTACTTTGATTCTTTTAAGGTCACTTTTGTCTCCAAGATTGATCCTCTGAAGTATTTGCAGAGAACGCCTACCCTAGAGGGACGGTTGTCTAAATGGTTGATTCAGATGTCTAGCGTGGACGCGGAATTTGTAATGAAGAAAACGGTCAAAGGCCGGGCTGTAGCAGAATTCCTGGCAGAAAATCCAATTACAAGTGATGAACCTTGGGAATTGGAGTTTCCAGATGAGCACTTATTATGTATCGAGACAGGGGCTTGGAAATTGTATTTTGATGGATCAGCCAATAGAAATGGGGCCGGAGCTGGTATTGTAATTGAAGCACCTAATGGCGAAGTTACCAAGATGTGCAAGAGACTGTTGTTCCCGGTCACTAACAACATAGCGGAATATGAAGCATGCATCATGGGAATGGAGGCTCTTCTCGCGTATGGCGCTAAGGAGGTCGAGGTAATAGGAGATTCGTTATTGGTTATTGAGCACGCCAATGAGAGATGGAAGGTAGAAGAAGAAAGATTGAAGCCCTATGTTGAGTACTTGTTGAAGAAAGCAGCACTATTCGACAAAATCACTTTCACTCATGACAGCGTTTTTTTCGCAAGTGTACGAAATCGCAACAAGTAGTATAGAGTAAGAAAGTATCGTATCCATAGGGATTGTTTATCAATTACCAAAATTATGTTAACCTATTATTATTTAGACGATGATAAAAGGAATTCGCTGTAAAGTAAATAAAATTCAAAGTAAAAGAGATAAAACACAAAATTTAGGTGAAAAGAAATCAGGGGATTAAGCTACTAGGGAATTTGATTTCATTTAATTCTATCCAGCTTATTCTATTAGTTCATTAATCAAGTTTAATTGTTCAAGTAGGAGAAAACAACCCTAAGGTTACTAACAAGCTCTCCCGATTTATTGTTAGCTATTCTAATCCAATTTAATCACCTATCTTAATAGTGAAATTAAACATGAATCAGATCATTAGGTTTTATGGTTGTTTTATGAATTCACAACTTAATACTTTATTAACTTATGAAAGCCCCCCCTTGAGTCAAACCATATAGTTTCCACATCAAGTTATTATTCTCAAGTAAATTATTACCTTATTCATATCAATAACCCTTCTCCCGAATGATGTTATTGAAATAATTCAATCCAGGGGAATTTTTCTGCCTGGAAGCCTTAAGCACAATAATAAGTTATAACAAGAACAAAGAAAAATAAATCTAATATTATAAGCTGGAATCGAATTAAATTACATCAAATCCCTAGTATAAAAGTTTAGCTAGACATAGTAATTAAATTAAACTCAATCACACTTGAATCATTCATCATATTTAAAGACAATAATAAAGAAAGAAACAAGATGAAGAGTTTAGAATAAAAACTGTATCACAACTATGTTGATGGCTTCCTTGAATCTTAGCACAATTATTTGAAGCTTGAAATCTTTGAGAAGAGAGAACTTTGTAAAGAAGTGTCCAAAGAAAATGATCTCCCTTGCTATGAGAAGTTCCTTTCTTTATATAGAGGTCCTGAAGGCAAGTCTGACTCCTTTTAGGAAATAGAATCCTTATTTAGTACAAAAAATCCTTTATAGGAGATCATAACTGTTTAGGCTCTTGATTTCTTCTTGATTAGGACTCCTTTTTCTTCAAGAATAGGTCCAGGTCTTGTTTAGTGTGTTTAGGAAACTCCTTGAAGTCGGCCCATGTGAGAAAGGCTTGATGTGCGTTTTAAATTCATACTGGTTCCGCCTGGACAGCACGGGCGTGCTTCATGGCACGGGCTGGGCGTGCTGTAGTCTGGAAGTCTGGCTATTGAAGCACTGCGGCATCTCATGTGAGACGCGCGCTCGCGTAGTGTAGATTCGCGCTTGCGAGTGTTGGTCGCGCTCGCGCATGTGAGGCTCGCACTCGCGAGTTGCACGGCCTAACTCTCTGCCTCTCGTTTGCGCGATTCGCCCGTGCTTCGGGGCGCGCTTTAGGCGTGCTGGCTTCTCTCCTCATGGTTCACTTGGCTTCTAGCACGGGCGTGCCTTCCAGCACGGGCTGGGCGTGCTAGAAGCTGAGTGCCTTGCATTCTAAAGTTCTTTTTTGCGCCAAATTTCTGCAATTTTTCTTAGATCAAGCGGATTAAAGAACAAGGAAGCTTTTAAACACAATTATACTAAAAGTGATTTAAAATTAAATTAAAGAAGTAAAAACTTACTAAAATTCTAATAAAAACTATATTAAAAACACTATAAAATTTATACTTATCAAAATTCCCCAAACTTAAACCATTGCTTGTCCTCAAGCAACAAAACTAAAAGAAAAATAATTTGACGACACTTAGTTTAACATGGTTGGAGATGATTTTAATAATCTTTCAAGATATCATGATTAGTAAACAAGTGAATAAACTCAATCGTTCTCCATGCTAATCATACTTAAGCTTGATTTTTATTTTTGAATAAAACACATTCATTGAGTAAAATACAAGTTTAAAGAGATTGTCAACACTAATATTTATTCAATTTATGATAAATAGGACATGAATTATCTAAGGAATCTTCAACCTTTAAAAAAATAAGACAATTGATAGTGCAACAGTGGCATTCCCATATGCAAAATTAGTTATTCTTTCTCCACGATTTAAATGCATACGATTAAAAGATCAAAAGGTCTTTATTTTGGGTTGTAATGGGGCTTTCTTGGTGCAAATTTTTGCTTAATCAAAAGAAAGGATAAAAGGGTAGTCAAAGAGTACAAAAGACTGTATAATTTTCAAGATTCTATTTTAATCACACTTTTACTAGTTCTAGGGAGTGTCTGTTTTGAAGCTTTCTTACTAGCTAGAGGCATCTTGTGCAAGGTCTTTTCTTAATATTTTGGTACTTTTCTTCCTTGCTTTTCCATTCTTCTTTCATTCTTTTGATTGCTTTTTACGTGCCCCTTTCTTGATTCTTTCTTCTTTTCTTTATTTGCTAGTATTGATTGATGAATTCTCCCTCTTTGTTGCTATATTCTAATTAAAAATCGAATCTTTTAATCATACAATCCTTTGTACTTAGGGTAGGAGATTTGAATTTGGCTTTAATGGCTAGGTTTATTGATGGTGAAGAAGAAAATTGTACGGTTTAAGGCTTCAAAGTGGGTTTCAAAGGTCATATATTTTTATTTAGGTGGTCTAGGCTATATAAGGGTCAACAAAAATTGCCTAAATCATCTCTTTCAAGATGTAAACATTTAAATTTCTCGCCTCAAAGGAAGTTCTAATTTATGTTCTAGGAATGCCAAGGTTTAAAATACTTTAGAGTAAAACACACCTTTATATCATAACTTTCATAAAAATCAGTGTTTTAAAAGTCTAAAAACAAATAGTTTAGATCAATGAACATGATTGAGTCAAAAATTCAAATTCAAAACTTAAATATGCTAGAATTTAGAATCGACTATATTTAACACTCATTACTAGACATGAGAACTTTCAAGTTTACTTGTAATCATTCCAAAAATGTTAAACAAAAACAAAAATTTTTGCCAAATTTTTGCCAAAATTCCCTTCCCCCAATTCAATCAATCACATTGTCCCCAATGTGCATAAATTCCCTAAACTTATTGCATTACTAGAAGGAAAGCAGTAAGAGAGAAGAAGAAATCTTACCAACATTGTATTGAACAATACAATAGAACGGGTGTGGGAAGAGTCTTAGCTAAAAGAGCAACTAAACATTAAGAACAAAACAAACTACTAAAAAGTTATAAAAATTCAAATAACAAATAAACTAAAGTGAAAGCAACCAAGACAATGTATTAGAACAAATAAACAAAAATAAAACAAAGAAAAGTGAGAAATCCGTCAATTCTCTAGTGGTGGAGGTGGCTGCAGAAGCTGGAGGATGGTCTGGAGTTGGCCTTGCATGGTGTCCATCCGAGAGTCAAGACTGTCGTTCATAATTTCGATGGACTGGAAACGGTCTGCGATCATCGTTTCCATACATTTAAGGCGCGTGTCAAAGAGGTCCAGCCGAGACATCATTCTTGCAAGGACTTCATCATTCGACATGTTGGCTGTGCCTTGGAACGATGGACCGACACCGGAAGTACCTCACCAAAAGAAGAAGGAAAAGGAGGAGGATTATCCTCTTCCATGTTAGCTCCACCGGCTGCCTCTGCTCCTGCATCATCAGGATTAGCCTCTGGGGCGCCTACTACTTGATATGTATCCCCGACTTTTTCAATCAGTTTCATATGTATCATAACATCTAGGTCCAGTCTAGTACTACGCCCTCCTCCTATACTATCATAAATTGGCCTAGCCGGGTTCCAAACCTGTAAGTATCTAGCAATCCGAGTTACAAAACATCCCACCATTATGGCCCCCTTGTCGGCTCCAGCTACCTTTCTAAATTTTTGGCAAAGCCAATAACCAACATTCAATAAAACCCCATTCTCAGTAGCCCACAGAAAATATAATTCGTTCAAACTTAGCACCCCATCGCTTTCACTCCTTCCAAAAATGGAATTAGATAAGAATTTGTGAATGTAGCGCAAGGAAGGTTTTTTTAATTTGGATGCTTTAGAATATCTAGGATTGTAATTCACTTCACCTATCAAATTTTGCCAAGTATTACGCGCACCAAAATCACTAGATATTTGTATCTGGCTATTGTCTGTAGGAAACCCAAAAATGTGGCTAATTTCGTTCAAAGTCTTGACTAAGAAGCCTAAAGTTAACCCTGCTTGGTGGTGAATTGGGCAATAATGGAATAAAAGCGCGATAGGAACTCAGAAATTCTAGAGTTAGAGGGGCATAGACTAAGTCCTTCATATCAATAAATTCCCCCCATCCTATTCTCTTAAGAGGGTCTAACACAATATCCCTAAGACCCACTTGCGCTAAGGCAGCCTCATCAATAAATCTATTCGGTAGAATAGGCCGAAGAGATAATTTTGTGTACCTTTCTTGTTGATCGGATGAGGCGAACTCGAATGGAAATGCAGGAGGTGAAGGAGGTTGAGGAGCCGTGGAAGATCGCGTAGTTGCGCGGTTTCGAGCAGCAATGGAGGATGCGGGTCTGCTACGTTTGTATCTAGGAGGCATTGTTGGAGTTGATTATGTGAAAATTTTGGGTGGAAAGTGTTTGATTTGAGAGAAAAGGGAGAAGAAAAGGGAAAGTTTGGGAGAAAAGAGGTGACGGCCAGGGCGTGCGGGGTGGAAAAGAGAGAGTTTGAAAGCGTGCTCTTTAAAGAGGGGCGCTAATTAATAAGTTGGTCTGATCGTGGCACGGCCGTGCTGATGAGCACGGCCTGGGCGTGCTCTCCTCTGACCTGCAAAACAACAAAAGTGGCGTACCTGGCACGGGCGTGCTACATAGCACGGCTTGGGCGTGCTCTTCTCTGCCTCTCGAGTTCTTTTCGCGCTCGCGCATGTGAAAGTCGCGCTCGCGTATTTTGCTGGCAAACGTTCTACCTCTCAAAAGTGCTTTCTCGCGCCCGCGCATATGAATATCGCGCTCGCGTCTTCTCGCGTCTTCTGGTCCAATGGCTTCTGACACTCAGATCTGCTTGTCGCGCCCGCGTATATGAATGTCGCGCTCGCGACCTTAGCTCACGCCCGTGTATATGAAAGGTGCGCTCGCGAGTTCAGCTCGCGCCCGCGTATATGAATGTCGCGCTCGTGAGTTTTTCTTGCAACTCTTCTGACTTTCTTTTCTAATTGTCGCGCTCGCGATTTGGGCGTTTTCCAGTAACACGGGCGTGCCACTTAGCACGTCTAGGGCGTGCTCTCCTCTAACCTTCAAGTGTGTTAATCTCTTTTCTATGGCACGGGCGTGCTGATGGGCACGCCTAGGGCGTGCTCGGTTCTGGATTTCCACTTTTTCCTACAAAAACTCTTAACAAAAGAACGCTTATGGAGAAAATTTGGGATTTTGACAAATAAAATAGGGAATAAAAATAAATAAATGGACGAAAATTTAATAAAAATAGATGGGTTGTCTCCCATGAGCACTTTTGTTTAACGTCGTTAAGTTCGACGCACTTATCTGAATTTAGGCTAAGCAAGACCAATTGTAGTCTTGATGGGTTCAAAGGTTTCATTATAATAGCTTCTCAAACGTTGAGCATTTACCTTGAAACTTCGATTCGACTTACCATCCACTATTTCAATTGCGCCATGAGGAAAAATTTCCTTGATTGTGAATGGTCCAGACCATCTAGAGCGCAACTTACCAGGAAATAACCGAAGTCTAGAGTTATAGAGCAACACTTGCTGGCCTACCTTTAGATCCCTCATGATAATGCGCTTATCGTGCCATTGTTTAGTGCGATCTTTATATATTTTAGCACTTTCATAAGCATGGAGGCGCAATTCATCCATCATGTTTAGCTGTAACAAGCGTTTTTGTCCCACTTCCTTGGCATTAAAGTTGAGAAATTGAATGGCCCAAAATGCCTTATGTTCTAACTCTACAGGAAGATGACAAGCCTTACCATACACCATGCGATATGGAGACATACCTATAGGCGTTTTGAATGCCGTTCTGTAGGCCCATAGAGCGTCGTCTAGCTTTTTGGACCAATCCTTTCTTGATTGTCCAACAGTGGTTTCGAGGATCTTTTTGATTTCTTTGTTAGTGACCTCTACTTGTCCACTGGTTTGAGGATGATATGGAGTACCTACACGATGAGTGACACCATATTTTGCAAGAAGGGAGTCTAAATATCGATTACAAAAATGCTTACCTCCGTCCGTGATTATCGCCCTGGGAGTACCATGCCTTGTAAAAATGTTTTTCTTGATGAAGCTCATCACACTTTTGGCATCGTTATTTGGAAGAGCAACAGCTTCTGCCCACTTTGACACATAATCCACCGCCACTAGAATGTATTGATTTGAATAAGATGGTGGAAAAGGTCCCATAAAGTCTAGACCCCATACATCGAAGATTTCGACTTCAAGGATGCTGTTCAGGGGCATTTCATGTCTCTTCGAAATGTTACCTAACCTTTGACAACGATCACAAAGACGAACATAATTATAAGCATCTTTAAAAAGATTAGGCCAATACAAACCACTTTCTAGTATACGCGCAGCTGTCTTGTTTGCTCCAAAGTGGCCTCCACATTCCATTGAATGGCAGAATTTAAGGACACTTTCTATTTCAGTTTCCGGTATACATCTCCTGAAGAGCTGATCACTACAATACTTGAACAAAAATGGCTCCTCCCAATAGTAAAATTTGATATCATGAAAAAATTTTTTTCTTTGTTGGTAAGAAAAATTGGGAGGAGGAATTTTGCAAACAAGATAATTAACTATGTCAACGTACCAGGGGGTTTGAGCATTTGCTACTAGAAGAAGTTGCTCATGAGGAAAGCTTTCATTGATTTGTAGCTCGCTTGTATCTTCCTCCCCCAATTCAAGTCTGGAAAGATGGTCAGCAACGAGGTTCTCGGTCCCCTTTTTGTCGCGAATTTCTAGGTCAAACTCTTGCAATAGAAGTACCCAACGAATGAGTCTCGGCTTTGCATCTTTCTTCTCCAGCAAGTATTTAATAGCGGAATGATTTGTGTAGACTATTGTTTTAGCTCCAATTAGATATGCCCTGAATTTGTCAAAAGCAAAAACAATAGCTAGCAGTTCCTTTCCGTAGTTGCATAATTTAATTGTGCATCATTCAATGTGCGACTTGCATAATAGATAACATGCAACTTCCTGTCTTTTCTTTGTCCAAGAACAGCTCCTACAGCATGATCACTAGCATCACACATGAGTTCAAAGGGTAAAGTCCAATCTGGTGTGGTGATGA
Organism: Jatropha curcas; assembly: GCF_041381405.1. Classification (NCBI taxonomy): domain Eukaryota; kingdom Viridiplantae; phylum Streptophyta; class Magnoliopsida; order Malpighiales; family Euphorbiaceae; genus Jatropha; species Jatropha curcas. Next base: position 14,388,097 of record NC_143155.1, read on the forward strand.
TCGGGGCTGAGATTAACTCCTTCTTTAACCTGTTAAAAGCATCTAAACAATCTTTGTTAAATTCAAAAGGAACATCTTTAACTAGTAGATTGCAAAGAGGTTTAGTGATTTTTGAGAAATCCCTTATGAATCTCCTGTAAAATCCTGCATGCCCAAGAAAACTTCTTATGCCCTTCACTGTGTTAGGGGGGGTAGTTTTTCAATTACCTCAATTTTTGCCTTGTCTACTTCAATCCCCTTTTGAGAGATTTTATGCCCTAGGACAATACCTTCACTAACCATGAAGTGACATTTTTCCCAATTTAACACAAGGTTAGTATCTTCGCATCGTTGCATCACTAAAGATAAATTATGAAGGCATGCATCGAAGGAAGAACCAAATACAGAAAAATCATCCATGAATATTTCAATAAATTTTTCCACCATATCAGAAAAGATGGACATCATGCACCTTTGAAAGGTTGCAGGGGCATTGCATAGCCCAAAAGGCATTCTCCTATAGGCAAAAGTGCCATAAGGACAAGTGAATGTAGTTTTCTCTTGGTCTTCAGGGGCTATAGGTATTTGGAAGTACCCTGAATAGCCATCTAAGAAACAATAAAAAGGATATCCTGCGAGTCTTTCAAGCATTTGATCAATAAAGGGAAGGGGAAAGTGATCTTTGCGTGTTGCTTTATTTAATTTTCTATAATCTATACACACACGCCAACCTGTGATTGTTCTTGTGGGGATTAATTCATTGTTTTCATTAGAAATAACAGTCATACCTCCCTTCTTTGGAATAACTTGGACAGGACTCACCCAATTACTGTCTGAAATTGGATAAATGATGCCGGCATCTAAGAGTTTAATAATTTCAGCCTTGACTACCTCTTTCATGTTCGGGTTCAATCGCCTTTGATGTTCGATTGAAGGTTTGTAGTCTTCTTCCATCAAGATTTTATGCATACACACACTTGGGCTTATTCCTTGTAAATCCGAAATAGACCACCCTAATGCTTTCTTGTGCCTACGTAGAACCTGCAACAACCTTTCCTCTTGATCAAGCGTTAAGTGAGAAGAAATAATAACAGGAAAAGAGTGGTCCTCACCTAAGAATGCATGTTTTAAATGAGGTGGAAGTTGTTTCAATTCATGCTTAGGTGATTCCTTTTTTTTTCATTCAAGATGCTTGATTCATTAACATTATTTTCAACATGCAAAGTGGTCTCCACACATTCATCTACTACGTCAATTCTAAAACAGTCTCCATGATCCATAGGGAGTTTACAAGATTTAAGTACATCAAACACAATCTCTTCCTATCCAACTCTTAGAGTCAACTTACCCTCATAAACGTCAATTAATGCTCTTGCAGTTGCAAGAAAGGGTCTTCCAAGGATTAGAGATCCTTCCCTGTCTTCATCAATATCAAGAATGACAAAATCAACAGGAAAGATGAATGTACCTACCTTTACAAGCACGTCTTATACAATCCCTCTAGGATATTTAATTGAACGATCTGCTAATTGCAAAGACATCCTTGTTGGTTTGAGCTCTCCCATACCTAGCATCTTAAAAACTTCATAGGACATAAGATTAATGCTAGCACCCAAATCTGCCAAAGCCTTTTCAAAGTCAAGATTACCAATGTTACAAGGGATAGAAAAACTTCCTGGATCTTTTAACTTTGGAGGCAGTTTGTTTTGGATAATTGCACTGCACTCCTCGGTTAACATTACCGTTCCTTGATCATCAATTTTTCGTTTCTTGCTCAGGATATCTTTTAAGAATTTAGCATAACTAGGCATTTGAGCAAGAGCTTCAGCAAAAGGAATATTGATTTGGAGCTTCTTAAACACATCCAGAAACTTGAGGAAGCTCTTGTCATCTTGTGCTTTCTTTAATCTTTGTGGAAAGGGGACAGGGGGAACATAAGGTTTTACCTTTTCTTTCTCCTCTAAGTCAATGATAGGCACCCTTGGTTGTTCTTTTACTTCCTTTTCTTTCTTTGGTGGTTCATCTAATTGTTTGCAACTTCTCAAAGTGATAGCCTGCACTTGTTCTTTTGGATTCTTTTCAGTATTGCTAGGTAACGTACCTTGAGGTCGAGATGCCATCATGTTTGCAAATTGCCCCAATTGGATCTCCAAATTCCTGATTGCAGCTTGCTGGATTTTATGGTTTTCTCTAGTTTCATTCATGAATTCCATGTGTGATTTAGAAAGAGCAGTGAGGAGGTCATCATGGGATTTCTTTTCTGGAGGGTGGAAACCTGGTGGTGCATTCAAGGCATTGTTAGGATTACCATAGGATAGATTAGGATGATTCCTTAACCTGTTATCATATGAATTTGAATAAGGGTAATTCTTTCTTCCTTGATTCATCACATAGTTCACTTGCTCCAAAGTTTGTGGATTTAAAGAGTCCATGATGCATTCCCCAATTCCATGTTGTCCATTGCACCTATCACAAATTTGCATAACAGCATTCACAGGGTTAGTAGTTAACATGTCCAATTTCCTTACCATGTTATCTACCTTGGCATTAAGTGCTGTAATGGCGTCTATTTCATAGACTCCTGCAGTTCTTCTTCTTTCGGTATTATTTTGGCAGTGGCTGTTGCTTGCCATCTCCTTTATCAACTCATATGCTTCATCAATACCTTTCTTTTCAAAAGATCCACCTGCAGCTGCATCTAAAGTGATTTTAATATTAGGAGATAGAGCATTATAGAAAGTTTGTACCTGTAACCACTTGGGCAAACTGTGATGCGGACACTTTCTTAGCAAGTCCTTGAATCTTTCCCAAGCTTCATACAAGCTCTCTTGATCATGATGAGCAAATGTCATTATCTCATTGCGCAACTTGGTGGTTTTTGAGGATGGAAAGAATTTAGCTAGAAATTTTTGAGCTAATTCATCCCATGTGGTAAAACTTCCAGCGGGACATGATTGTAACCATGCTCTAGCTTTATCCCTAAGAGTGAATGGAAAAAGTCTTAATTTGATTGCATCTTCAGAAACACCATTTTGTTTGAATGTGTCACAAATTTCCAAAAAATTGGTGATGTGAGCATTAGGATCTTCACTAGGCAAACCTCCATATTGGATCGAGGTAGAGAGCATTTGGATAATTGCAGGTTTAATCTCAAAGTTATTAGCTTCTACCCTAGGTCTCGTAATACTTGAGGTTGTCCCATTCAGATTAGGTGTTGTGTAATCCCTTAAGGTACGGATCGGATGTTGAAGTGGTGGTCCAACTACGTTTTCGTTTCTGTTTTCGTTTTCGTTGGCCATGTCTGCTTGTTGATCGAGTTTTATTTCTCTTGCTTTTCTTGCAGCGTTGTGCCTACGAAAGGTTCTTTCAATTTCTGGGTCAAAGACTAAAGGTTCAGTTGTCCTTGATCTTCTTTGCATAAAACACCTGGAACAGCACTTAAAAGAAAATTAAATAAAAACGAAAGAGTGTCTAAATTAGTAACAGGGTAATTCGTATTGATATTGATACGCCAATCCCTGGCAACGGCGCCAAAAACTTGACAGCGTTTTTTTCGCAAGTGTACGAAATCGCAACAAGTAGTATAGAGTAAGAAAGTATCGTATCCACAGGGATTGTTTATCAATTACCAAAATTATGTTAACCTATTATTATTTAGACGATGATAAAAGGAATTCGCTGTAAAGTAAATAAAATTCAAAGTAAAAGAGATCAAACACAAAATTTAGGTGAAAAGAAATCAGGGGATTAAGCTACTAGGGAATTTGATTTCATTTAATTCTATCCAGCTTATTCTATTAGTTCATTAATCAAGTTTAATTGTTCAAGTAGGAGAAAACAACCCTAAGGTTACTAACAAGCTCTCCCGATTTATTGTTAGCTATTCTAATCCAATTTAATCACCTATCTTAATAGTGAAATTAAACATGAATCAGATCATTAGGTTTTATGGTTGTTTTATGAATTCACAACTTAATACTTTATTAACTTATGAAAGCCCCCCCTTGAGTCAAACCATATAGTTTCTACATCAAGTTATTATTCTCAAGTAAATTATTACCTTATTCATATCAATAACCCTTCTCCCGAATGATGTTATTGAAATAATTCAATCCAGGGGAATTTTTCTGCCTGGAAGCCTTAAGCACAATAATAAGTTATAACAAGAACAAAGAAAAATAAATCTAATATTATAAGCTGGAATCGAATTAAATTACATCAAATCCCTAGTATAAAAGTTTAGCTAGACATAGTAATTAAATTAAACTCAATCACACTTGAATCATTCATCATATTTAAAGACAATAATAAAGAAAGAAACAAGATGAAGAGTTTAGAATAAAAACTGTATCACAACTATGTTTATGGCTTCCTTGAATCTTAGCACAATTATTTGAAGCTTGAAATCTTTGAGAAGAGAGAACTTTGTAAAGAAGTGTCCAAAGAAAACGATCTCCCTTGCTATGAGAAGTTCCTTTCTTTATATAGAGGTCCTGAAGGCAAGTCTGACTCCTTTTAGGAAATAGAATCCTTATTTAGTACAAAAAATCCTTTATAGGAGATCATAACTGTTTAGGCTCTTGATTTCTTCTTGATTAGGATTCCTTTTTCTTCAAGAATAGGTCCAGGTCTTGTTTAGTGTGTTTAGGAAACTCCTTGAAGTCGGCCCATGTGAGAAAGGCTTGATGTGCGTTTTAAATTCATACTGGTTCCGCCTGGACAGCACGGGCGTGATTCATGGCACGGGCTGGGCGTGCTATAGTCTGGAAGTCTGGCTATTGAAGCACTGCAGCATCTCATGTGAGACTCGCGCTCGCGTAGTGTAGATTCGCACTTGCGAGTGTTGGTCGCGCTCGCGCATGTGAGGCTCGCGCTCGCGAGTTGCGCGGCCTAACTCTCTGCCTCTTGTTTGCGCGATTCGCGCGTGCTTCGGGGCGCGCTTTAGGCGTGCTGGCTTCTCTCCTCATGGTTCACTTGGCTTCTAGCACGGGCGTGCCTTCCAGCATGGGCTAGGCGTGCTAGAAGCTGAGTGCCTTGCATTCTAAAGTTCTTTTCTGCGCCAAATTTCTGCAATTTTTCTTAGATCAAGCGAATTAAAGAACAAGGAAGCTTTTAAACACAATTATACTAAAAGTGATTTAAAATTAAATTAAAGAAGTAAAAACTTACTAAAATTCTAATAAAAACTATATTAAAAACACTATAAAATTTATACTTATCAACTCACATAGGAAGAACCTATAACAGAATTCCAGATGCCTTGGCAAACTTAGCGTCGGCTTGGCAGGATTTGAGTAAAGTTCCGAAAAAGCCATTTATCATTACCGCAGCCAATATCCCGTGCTATAAGGAACACTTTGTGAACCAGGTAGAGTCAAAGGAAGAACCATGGTTCACGGATATTCTGAGGTACATGAAAGACGGTACTTTTTCTAATGATGCTACAAAAGAAGACTGTGCAGTTCTCAGAAAAATGGCTCTGAATTATGTTCTAGCCGATGGTGAACTTTACAGGAGAGCTTGGGATGGGATGTTGCTGAGATGTGTGAGCAAGAAAGAAGGAGAAGACATAATGAGGAAGGTGCATGAAGGAGTCTGTTGTACTCACCTAAGCGGCATGAGCCTAGCAAGAAAAATCATAAGGCAGGGTTATTTCTGGATGCAGATGGAAGGTGACTGTGTTCAGTATGTGCGTCATTGCAAAGCTTGCCAATACCATGACAATAAAAGCCACTTACCTGCTGTTGAACTCCATCCGACAACTCCTTCTTGGCCTTTTTCTGCATGGGGTATAGACATCATCGGCAAAATCTCACCAGCAGCATCGAATGGCCATCAGTATATATTGGTTGCAGTTGACTACTTCTCTAGATGGATTGAGGCTCAATCTTACAAAACCTTAACCGCCAAACATGTGGCTAGATTCATTGAACAGAACATTTTCTGTCGCTATGGTGTTCCCCATCACATAGTTACAGATAATGGTTCTCATTTTCAAGCAGATGTTGGTCAATTGCTTTATAGATATAAGGTTGAGCATCACCATTCTTCTCCTTATCGCCCTCAGGCTAATGGTGCAGTAGAAGCTGCGAATAAGGAGATCAAAAGAATCCTGTCGAAAATGTGCGAAAGGTACAGAAGCTGGGCTGAGAAACTTCCTTTCGCGCTCTGGGGGCATCACACTACATTCAAATCAGTAAATGGAGCCTCTCCTTTCGACCTTGTATATGGAATGGAGGCAGTGTTACCGATAGAGCTCGAAAAGAAGTCTCTCAGAGTTTTGGTAGAAACTGGTCTGACTGAAGAGGAGTGGGTCAAGAAGAGGTATGAAGATTTGGCGCTCTTAGACGGAAGAAGATTGAATGCTCGATTCCAGGATCAGATGAGAAAAAGGAGGATTGCTCGTTTCTATAACAAACAGGTACATCCAAGGGCCTTAAAGAACAGAGATTTGGTGTTGATCAGGTTATTAGACCATGAAGCCCAACATCATCCTGGTGGGAAATTCAAACCCAACTGGCATGGACCGTTCAGAATCCAGAAGTTACTAGCTAAAGGAGCCGCTGAATTAATCACCATGGAAGGAGAACCTGTCAATCGAATTGTCAATCAAGACAAAATGAAAAGATTCTACGTCTGAAATGATGATTTCGAAAAAAAAAATGCTAAGTTGAAAACCCGAAAGGGCGGCTTAGGCAAAAATTAAGCTCGCTAGGTTGAAAACCCGAAAGGGCGGCCTAGGCAAAAGTTAGAGCATGAATAAGAATGATAATAAAAACAAAATTTTCGGGATCAACGCGTGGTGCTTAGTTTAAATGCAGAATCCATGCCATGCGTTCGTGACAAATTTGTGATCGGTAAATCAATGCCATCAACTTGACTCGAAGGAGAATAGGAAATCGAATAGTTAGAGCAAATGACCATTGTATTAAAATAAATCTCGTTCACTTTTGTGTAATGTTGAAAAGAAGTAAGATCAATAAAGGATTCGAATTTCAAGATTTTTCTTTTGTTCCGGGGTTGTGGCCAAAGAGTACAAGACCTCTCCTCTCTACTTATTTAAACAAAGTTCGACTCACTTGGTCTAAAATTTTATAGCTGTTGATCCCGCCTAAACAATGAAATCCCCTAAGACATTGATCGGAGGGACGAGCACCGTTTTCTCAGTGATTTCCCCGGAAAGATCAATATAAAACCTTGAATAAACCTTAGTACGCATGTAGGTTCATGCATACATAAAGGAGATACATTTGTTATTTTTGTTTGTTTGATTTATGCAGGTAATAAAATAGTCATCCCATTCTTTATTATTTCTCAGTGTAAGCCTTTATTTTTATCAAATAATTCATTTTTATGAGCATTTCTTTATTGACTCATGGGGCTAGGAAACCCAAATAATTAACACAATGAATAATTTCGAAAGAAAAAGTTCGATTGCCTGGTGTTGTCCATGTGTGCAGGAATTAATAAAGGCAAAAACAACAAATTCATTGATTCAAAGAAAGCAAATACATTAAACAGGAGCTCAAAGCTCGAGTTTAAAAGAGGACAGAGAAAGCAAAAAACAGCAATTTATTCTAGTGGGGCCTATCAGCAGAGGCCAACCTTCATAGAACATGACATCATCATGGGGGCAAAAAACCAGTTCACATACTCAGGTGTCACAGTGTCCTGCATCACTCCTTCACCTAAATACCTGGTATGTCGATTTTGCCAACGATCAGCTAAATTGGTCAGCAGATGCAGCGTCATGAGACCACTCTCGAAGTTGTGAATTCTGGGAACACGCTGTATCATACCTTATTGACGGCTGATCCTGTTTGGGAAATAGGCCATGGAACGGTCTAAACTAGCATACAGCACATAATTGAGATCCATGCTTCCAATAGTGACCAGCCTGATCCTCCACCAAGGACAAGTCCATCGAATGGTCGGGTTATCCCCAAAGTCAAAATGTCCTCGAGTCCGAGACCGAAAGTTGGCAGAACCATAGGTTGGAATCAAACGAGCGGGAATAGGGAGAAGTAGACTTAACTTGTCTAGAGCCCAGGCCTGCAACAACATGGGACAACCGCGATGATGAACATTGAAGTCAGTGATGTGAAGGGCAATATCCCTGACCCAACACATTGTTTCTCCCATGATCACCATGAAAACAGTACGATGGTACAATTGCATGTCACGAACGACTGTCAAAAGTCAGAAATCTCCAATTCCGGGTTGATGGTTTTTCATGACATACACATTCAGCAACAAGAAGCAGCAAGCTCAAATCCAAGAAGGATCCAGATCCATGGTCAGAACCTTGTTAAGAAAAGGTTCTAAAGGTAAACCCTGATCTGCGTTTATACCACCGGGAAGGTAAACCGGACACAAGGCCGTAATCTCAATTGGATCATGTCTAGGACTCGGCGGCAGGGCCGGAGTTTCATTTTGTTCAGGATGGTGGTCCATCACAACACATAGCTCCTCATAGGTCGGAGTTATTTCAGCGTCTTCAAATCGGAAAACCATGGTGTTAGGATTGAAACGTGCAACAAGCCAAGATAAGAAGCCATGATTAGGTTTTAGATCTTTGAAATATTTCAACCAGGCGAGTTGGTCCATAGGGGGAATCTGCCATAAGTCATCAGAGATGGATTGGACGAAGGATGAAACTTGGTTTCTGAAAGCCATGAAAAGGATTATCTTGGGAATGGATTCATTTTGAATGCTGATTGTGAAGAAACCACAAAAGGAGACCTTCATTTATAAAGATGTAAGGATCTGGTGAACGAACCACCGTCATTACTCGACATGATGTCGTACTGTCCATAGTCAGTGAGGAGCATTTATGCATAGATAGTGCTGACTACTGGATATTTAAGCTGGCATTAATAAAAGGGACAGTTTGTACAAAGAGGAGGTTGAATCTTTATGACAGCGTTAATCGCCCTGTCAGGTAAGTACTACGATCCACTGTTATTTAGTAATTGATTTTTGTCGTATTACATTTCAAATCCATTATTTTATCCTTTATCTATTTTATTTTTTATTTTTTATTTTATTATTATTTCATCTTATTTATTTCATTTATTCCATTTATAATAAATTGGTCCATGGATCACTAACAAGGTGGACCGCTTTTGTAAATAAACGGTACACTGCCCACTTTTTCTTGTTTTTGTATTTGTGTTTTATTTTTGCAGGAACAAGACTTCACAGTTGTAAAATATAAACACATACAACAATATAATAAAAGCAAAATATCATAAAAAAATGTGTAAATAATACCATAAAAAGAAAATAAAAATAAATAACTGTACAACCATCCAAAAAATAATTTAATACTACTAAGTGTTCAAAATGTTCAAAAATGTTCAAAAATGAATGAGACACGGAGCAGGACTACCGCCGCCTATGGCTCGGACCAGCAGCAGCCGGAGGGGGTGGAGACGATGGTGCATCATCGGAAGAAGAGCCGTCCTCATCCTCCTCGGAAGAATCAAGCGGGATACCCTCAACTTCCATCTTCGTCTGAAGCCGCTCCACCTCTGCCTGGAGTCGGCTCACAGCGCTGGACTGACGGGACTGATGCCTCCGCAGCCTACCGATCTCCAGGTCCTGAAAGACAAAGACGTGTAAGAAAAATAATAATAAGAAGAAAGAAGGACAAGACACAGGAAGACTGTACTCACCCGCTCATGTACATCGGAGTAGAGCCGGCCAATGTAGGATCGGGCAAACCCGAACCACTAGCAGATCTCCTGATACCTCTGGGCCGACACCTGCAAACAAGAAAAATCCATTAAAAGGATATTCAGGAAAAATAAAAACCCAAGTTTCGATTTGAACCGTAGCTGCGTCACGCAACTACAAAGCCGCGTCACGCGTCTACACAGTTGTGTCACGCAACTTGAACCAAGTCGCGCACTTAGAAGCATAGCTGCGTAGCGCACCTCAGCACTCGCGCCACGCCACTCCACAGTCACGCCACGCAACCACGAAGTCGCGCCACACATCTTGGTAGCTGCGTCACGCAACTGTTCAAGACTCTCCCTCGTTGACGAACAGTCGCGTCACGCAACTGTTCTTCCAAAGAACAGCTGCGTGACGCAACTGTCGAAGGTATGCAGTCCTTTGATTTCAACCTAATTTCACTATGTCTGTGTTGTTTTCATGCAAATTTCAGGGCAAAATCAAGTCGCCTAGAGCTATCAATAATCAAATGTCAACAAATCAAGTTCTAACACAATAAAAAAGGGGGGTCAATTCTAAAGTTCAAGGCAAGCTAGGGTTTCTGGCACCTCAAACAGTTGTGTCACGCAACTGTTCACACAAGAACAGCTGCATCACGCAACTGTTCATGGAAGAACAGCCGCGCCACGTAGCTCCTACCTGTGTGACGCGACTGTTGATGCAGGCATAAACTTCAAAACGTAGTCCTATTGCTACAACTATGGATCAACAGCAATAAAAAACAAAAAAGAGAGAAAGGAATTTTTTTACTTACCTCGGACTGAAAGCCGCGCATCCGGCTCATCTCGTACCTGACCGGGAACTCCGTACCCGGCAACGGCAGAAGCTGCAACGGTCGTGTCCCGGGGGTTAGTGGATTCCGGCTCACCGGCACCGGCTCGCCATCAAAGGTCGGGATATCGGGAAGGGCCCCGAGGGTCTCCATCTCCCGAGTGTAAGCAGAAGCAGGGATTTCTGAAATCTGAGACATCGTTTTCGGTTGAACAGTTCAGAGAATTTTCAATCGCTTAGGGTTTGTGAATGAGTGAAACTGAATTGGTTAAGAAGGAAGTTACTTATAGTAAACAAGCTGGGCCCAAGCCCACTCTTCCAAGCCCAAGAAGAGCATTGGGCCCGTTATCTCTTTTCAAGTCCAACAGGCCCACGCGGACCATTTCAAAAGCCCACAACGGCCTATTCCGGCAATTTGACGTCGATGTGCGGCTCGTACACTTCAACAATTTTTGTCTCCTCACCACACAGGGGGCAGGACATCAAATTGTCCAGGTTACCCTCGGGTGAGTATTCCTTTAAACACCATATTATAAAAGGTATACTTGAAAATGCAGATAACAAATTTTCTATTAAATCGTTTATGCCGAAATTTTTGCAAAATTTTTCATAATTAATGCATGGGAACATGTGATGTTCCAATATTTTTCTAACAGAAGGCAAGGTCTGGTCGTACACGGACATTGCTCTTTTTCTTGTGAACAATTTTTCAGGCCAACCGGTGATGGTTTTTCGAAGCCAATAGGTCCTTCTGATTAGTGATGGTGCATTGCGAAGCTAATCAGGACAATTTCAATTTTCGATCAGTGATGATGTATTGCGAAGCTGTTCGGGCTTTCTCCCCCAGTCAATGATGATGAATTGCGAAGTTGACCAGGGTTTAATCGACATCTTTCGCCCTCAGAGATGCCTTTTCTAAACCGACTGGAGTCGACAAAGCCGATCAAACCGAGCTAAGTAGGTGGCCAGATCAAAGTCCTTCAAGCCGATCAAACCGAGCTTTGAAGACATTTTCATCAAGTCAACGTCTTTTGGGCCGATCAAACCGAGCCTCGAGGATGTCTTGTCAGATTTAATGGAAGCCGACAAAGCCGATCAAACCTAGTTGAGAAGGTGACCAGATATTCAAACCCTTCAGACCGATCAAACTGAGCCTCGAAGGTGTTTTCAAAGCCAATCAAACCGAGCTTTGAATTCATTCACATATTGGGTGGAAACCGACAAAGCCGATCAAACGAGCTTGGGAGGTGACCAGATGATTAACTCAGCATCTTTCCAAGCCGATCAAACCGAGCTTCGGGAGTGATTGCCTGATAGAAGGCGCGTCAATGGACCACTTTAACATTAATCGTTTATATAATTAATGATAAAGTGGGGGGGCAAACTGTTGACGCGTAATTTTATACCCCACCTGACCCAATGATGATATGAGGACAAGGAACAAGGCGTCACGATCAACCAGAAGTGTTTGAACCAAAATTTGAACCAAACCGGCCCAAAGGAGCCTGACCCGCGTTAAGGCTGCGTCACGCAGCTAGCACCTGCGTGACGGCACTCTTAGTTGCGTCACACAGCTCTAACAGGGCTGACACCTCTGGCGCGCGCTCGTGCAACGGCCTGCACTGTTTTTATGGATACGCGGCAACTGTACAAAAAGTAAGTCGCATCACGCAGCATACGGGTGCGTCACGCATCATACGGGTGCATCATGCAGCTTCTACCCACGTGACGCGACTATCCTCTGTTGCCCTAGCCATATAAATACAACATTTTACAGCAAAAACGAGACTTTTTTTGGAACACTTTGCTCTCATTTCCTCTAAAAAGATAACTGTCTGAGATTAAATTTTTGATTAACGACTAGAGCTCTTTCTCAAGAACTCAACTGAGTATACTTGACGAAGATCAAGTCATAGATATCTTAGGTTGAAAATAAAAAAAAAAGAATACAAAAAGATAAAAGAGGAAAAGAGAGGAACGAAAGAAAAGTAAAGAAAACGATTTATCTGGTGAAAGGACTTGGTGACTACACTTCTGGAATTGTGAAACAACGTCTCTAAGTTAATCTTAGCGCATGCAACCCTCAAATCTGAGGGCTAGGTAACTAATCTAAACTTTATCTTTCATTTCTAGCATTTTATCTCTTAAAAATCTCATTTTCATTGTGTTTAATTGATATGCCATTGATAAAACGTAAGTTTGCCTATTGTTGAACCTTTCAAGGTTTGTTTTAATCACTTTTGACAAAAAGAAAACGTAAAAAAGAGTAGTTTGAAAGGTAGTTGTGGACCAGAGCAGTCGCGTCACGCAGCTACTACCTACGTGACGCGGCTGTTCATGTCCAAGATCCCTTGATCTGGACTGGACCACCTGCGTGACGCAGCTGTTTGTGTACCCAGTATGTATTTTGCCTCCATATTTGTATTTAACGTTATGTCTTGAATAAATAATCAATATGCCTGAGGATTTTAAATAAGTCACAAACAATTCCGTCACGTAACTAGGAGTTCCGTCACGCAACTGTTCTTCATAGAACACCCCTGTGACGCGACTGTTCCAAGTTCCAGAACAAATGGTAAAGTTCCGTCACGCGACTGTTCTTAATAGAACAGCTGCGTGACGCAACTGTTATGAGTCCCAGGATGAAAGATAAGAGCTGCGCCACGCGACTGTTCTTCATAGAACACCCGCGTGACGCAACTGTCTTCCAGTCCCAGTTTATTTTTTTTGTTATTTTGTCTTAATTTCATTTCATTAGATGGATTTTTAAGCTTAATCCGGAAAATAATCAATAATGGGCAAATTGAGTTTTAATCAACCCAAGTCAATTAATCTATTGTGATTATGCTATTTTGAGATTTAATATTTGTCATTTCCTTTTTAACTATATTATTAAACTCAGTTTGTGGCCCGCCTTTAACCATAAGGCAAGAGCGGGTCTTTTAATTTTATTTGATATGTATGGTGGATGAATGGTGGGTGTGATATTTAATTTATGAATGGATGCGATGAATGATTTATTTGGGACGATTAAATAATTTTCCACATAGGAACTCGGTTCGATTTGTTCGGGTTGGGTTTAAATAATTGGCTTTTCTAAAATAAAATCAATTAGAAATCGTAGGTTAAAAAGAGGCCGGTTTTTCGGGCGTCGGTTTCCAACTAACCGACGTACCTAATTCCCTTACCTAGAATCGTACTTGGTAAGCCTGACCAGTTTCTCTAAATAATTCAACCTTAAATAAATTGGGTTTAAAATGGAGTCATTTAATAAAATTAAGAACGGTCCCATTGCCGAAAAAATGGGTGGCGACTCAAACAATTTATAAGATCGATTTATCTTCATCGTGTATCCAAAAAACGATTTTTATCACCTTTTTACTAAAACAATGTAACACAACAATAAAAAGACGCTTTTTGAGATCCTTCCGGGGTTCGGGATTTCGGCGAAAACAGCACTATACAATGATTAATTCTGATGCTCTGCCCTCTCATCTCTGGAAAAAGAAAATTCTTCATTTTACAGCGGCTGATGGAAAAAGGTTTTAGACTACTATGATCACTAAGAAGAGAATTGGTCTTCAGTTCTTTCCTGACTGTATCATATGGACACATGTCATTGGCTCATATCTCTTTGGCCGAGACTTGCTTATTGGCTTTGATGTTTATCACTTGGCCAAAAACCTTCAAATCGTTCCTTCTGGCCTGAAATACAAAAGATAGTTTAACCCATATACCTACAGTCCCAATCAATTCACTGTCTCTACTGTTCCACTAGATTTTGCCCACATAAAAGAACTTTTCTCTCCATGTTGGGCTACTTCTCATCTCACCTTCAACCATCCTTCCCCTCTTTATAAAAATCCTGATTTTTTTGTCTCTCTTCCTTTTAAGCTCAATGAAGACATAAACCTTACCAAAGCTAGTCATCCCGGTATGTCTCCTTCCGACTTAGCTTTAGCCAGAGCTGAATGTCAAGAACTTCTCCAACAAGGTCTCATTGAACCTACTCAATCTCTCTGGGCATGTCAAGCCTTTTATGTGGAAAAACGCACAGAAAAAATTCATGGGAAAAAGAGACTTGTTATAGATTATAAACCATTGAATCACTTCTTGGCTGATGACAAATTTCCTATTCCTAAGATCTCTTCCCTTTTGATCCATCTTTAGAATGTCAAATTCTTTTTTAAGTTTGATCTCAAATCTGGGTTTTGGCAACTTGGAATTTGTCGTGCAGACAGATACAAGACTGCTTTCTGCATTCCTGATGCCCAATCTCAATGGACTGTGATGCCTTTTGGCTTTAAGACTGCTCCTTCCATCTTTCAGAAAGCTATGATTCGAATCTTTGAACCTTTACTGCCCAGCTGCATCATTTACATTGATGATATTCTTTTATTCTCAGACACAGCTAAAGCTCATGAAGACCTCTTGGTCTCCTTTCACGCTCTTAACCACTCCTATGGAGTAATGTTCTCTAAAAAGAAATCTATTATAGGCAAACAAGAAATTGATTTCCTTATACTTCATATGAAAGATGGTCAATGCCAACCAGCCCACATCTGGCCCAAGAATTGGCCCATTTTCCAGATACCAACCTTTCAAAGGTCCAAGTCCAACAATTCCTTAGATTCATCAATTACATCAGAGACTTCATTCCCAAAGCTGCTATCTATACTAAACCATTGTCTTCTTTACTGAAAAAGAATCCTCCTCCCTGGACCATTGAACATACTGAAGCTGTTAAGACCCTGAAACAATTAGCCCAAAAGACTCCATCTTTGACTATTCCCTCTAAT
Source organism: Jatropha curcas (assembly GCF_041381405.1). Lineage (NCBI taxonomy): Eukaryota > Viridiplantae > Streptophyta > Magnoliopsida > Malpighiales > Euphorbiaceae > Jatropha > Jatropha curcas. The sequence continues at coordinate 14,403,384 of NC_143155.1, forward strand.
GAGGCCCAGCTCATCCTGCAGACTAATGCTAGTGATCTAGCCTGGGGTGCTATTCTCATTCAACGCAAAAATGGCAAAGAATCTCTTTGTAAATTTGCATCTGGCAAATTTAAAGATGCTCAGCTCCATTATCATTCCAATTTTAAAGAAATAATCTCTGTTAAGTATGGAATTCAAAAATGTGAATTCTTCCTTGCCTCCCGCCATTTCATTGTTCGCCTTGACAACTCAGCTTTTCCCAAAATCCTTGAATTTAAGGCAAGCACCTCCTAGACAAACAATTACTCAGACTCAAAGAATGGTTTTCTCAGTATGATTTTGAAGTACAGCACATCAAAGGACAAACCAATCTCATCCTTGACTTCTTGTTAAGAGTCTCAAAGCCCGTCTCCCCTGTCTCTTCCATTGTCAAAATTACCTATCCCTTCCTAGGTATGGCCTACTTCCTACAAGACACACCTCACCCACAAATGCCACAAGGCCTCTCCTCTCAAGAACGTGACTTGTGAATTTACAGAAAAATAATTGAACTCTATCCTCAAGTACTGCCACATCCTAATGATTTCTCCTCACCTTTTCCTTGGCGCTTGTTCCCCACCATCAATGCGTCATTTCCACACACAGACCAAGAATTTTGGTATCTATGGTGCCTAACCACTTTATACCATCTTCCTGTTGAAATTCCTCTTCTCCAGACTCTTTGGTTTTTACATAGGGAAGAAAATCACAGTCATCCGACCTGGCAATTCTTCCAAATTTTTGAAAACATTTCTTCATGGCAGTACAAGCTCCGAGCTTGGATTCACTAGGATAATCTGTTCACTCATCCTGATTGCAATAAAGCAAAGAGGTACATTGCTATCCTTTTTCTTCGCCGAGAATATGACCCCACGAGTACCATTGTGACCACTGTGACTCATTGGAAAAACCTCCCCTGTAGTTTTGAAGAATCTTCCTTGGACATAAAACATGCACTGTTAATTTATGGTAATTCACTTAATAATTCAACAAATCTCTACATTCCCATGGTTAGCATGCATAGAACAGAGACAGATCCTGCAGACTTATTTCTTATACAGATTATACAGCTGGCTCCTCACAAGCTGGACCCTCAGGAGCCCCAGAACCACTTGGGTCAGAATTCCAAGATTCTCAGCCACTAGAGACTCCACTAAGTTCTCAATAGCTCAATACCCTCTCACCAAGACGATCCCCTTGACGCTTGGAATTTCTAGAAAAATGACAAAGCCGGTCCTATTATATCAGTGACTCGGATGATGACTACTCTGCACATGAACCCATCAACAAAAGTGGATGGCGCTAGAAGACGAAGCTCTCTGATGACTATTTGTCTTGTTGTAATAATCCGTGTCCTTTGTGTCCTGTCATGTTCTAATCATGGCCCTTTGTGTTTCTTATGCATTATTGTGTATCTAGATAAGGATGCCACGTGGCTTTTTGCCAATGGCTTGCTCGATTGCTTTAGATAGGATAAGATAAGTATGCCACATGGTTCTTTCCTATTGGCTACTTAGATTATGTAAGATAAGGCCCTTGGCCTATAAATATGTGTGCTCTTTCCATTGTAAGATCATCGAAAGCTATCATCAATAAAATTCTCTTATGTTCAACTTAGCTATGGCTTTCTAAACTTCTCTCTTCTCCTTTTTGAAGATAGTTACTATGCCTAAGTAGTTTTCTGACTCATGATCCCTTGTCCGTATGATCTGTAGCCCCTCTTGTTATGCTGGTTCATTATTCTAAAGACCTAAAACGGCCTGTTAAAGCTATGGATGGCGTGTGTGTGGCTGTAAGGTTGCGAATGTATGAATAGGATACCCCGTAGGGTGGGGTATACTATTCATACATTCGCAACCTTACAGCCACACACACGCCATCCATGGCTTTAACTGGCCGTTCTAGGAACAAAGCATCACCAAAGAATGATTTTCCTCTCTCTCATATTGATATCCTAATCGACGGTGTAGCAATGATGGGATGCTACTCTATTATGGATGGGTTTGCAGGATATAACTAGATTCTCATGGCATTTTGGACAAGGTCAAGAAAACATTCGTGACAGAGTTTGGCACTTTCTGCTACTGGGTGATGCCGTTTGGCTTAAAGAACGTCGGTGCTACTTACCAAAGGATGGCAACTACATTGTTTTATGACATCATCCACAAGAAGTTAGAGGTGTACATTGATGATATGATTATCATGAATAAGACACCAAAAGACCATCCAGCAGCCTTAGAGAAGTTCATGGACAGAGTGATTAAATACAAGCTACGGTTGAACCTGAAGAAGTGTGTGTTCGAGTTGACATCTAAAAAAAATGCTAAGATTCACAGTAGGACCAAAAGGAATAGAGATCGATCCAGATAAGATCAAGGTTATCCAAGAAATGGAGCTGCCCAAGATAGAAAAGCAAGTGAGAAGTTTTTTGGGAAATATTTAGTATATCAGCAGGTTCTATTAGAGCTAATCTATAATTTGTGATCCAATCTTCAAGCTTTCAAGGAAAGATCAGCTAGTAAAGTGGAATGATCACTGCCAAATAGTTTTCGACAACATCAAGGAATATTTGTCAATTCCCCAGGTTTTGTGCCCACCAAAGCCAGGGAAACCCTTAACTTTGTACTTGACAGTGGAAGATGTTGGAATTGAAGCCATGTTAGCACAAGTTGATGAAGTCGGTGTTGAGAAGGCTGTGTATTACTTGAGCAAAAAGCTTCTTCCAAATGAACAGAAATATAACTTGATTAAAAGAACTTGCTTGCAAAGGTATGGGCTACTAGAAAGCTTTGACACTACTTTCAGTCTTATAATGTGATAGCAGTATCAAGAGTGGATCTGTTCAGATATTTGTATGGAACACCAGCAATAGTGGGGAAGCTAGCAAGATGGCTAATCCTGTTGTCAGAATTCGATATGGAATATGCTATGAAGAAAACCGTCAAAGGATGAGCAGTTGCAAACTTTTTAGCAGCACATTCAGTAGAAGATAATGAGCAATGGAGATTGACTTTCCCGATGAACATTTGAATTTAATAGATAAGAAAGGATGGAAGCTCTACTTCGATGGTTCAACTCATAGCAAGGGAGCTGGAATAGGCGTTTTGTTAAAAATCTTTACAAGGAGAAGTTATCCCGATGTTGTAGAGATTACAATTTGCAGTTACGAATAATATGGCAGAATATGAGGCCTGCTTATTTCGGTTAGAAGCTCTGATTGCAGTTAAAGTTGAAGAAGTTGAGGTTATTAGTGATTCAAAACTGGTCATCGAGCACACTAACGGAAATTGGGAAGCTAAAGAAGATAGGCTGAAACCATACATTGAATACCTGCATATTATTATTCAGAATTTCAAAAAAAGTGACTATTATACAGACAAACAGAGTAAACAACCTAGTACCAGATGCCTAGGCTAATTTAGCATCAGCATGAGAAGAGATTTCAATTATGCCTAAGAAACTGTTTATGATGTCTTCGGGTAGCATCCCGTGTTATGAAGGTGAAAGAATTATGGATATCGAGGAAGAAGAACAGCCACGGTTTTATGATGTCCTGCAGTGGATGACTAAAAGGGTATACCCCGATTCAGCTACTAGAGATAATAGAAGAGCTATACAGCATTTGACATTACAATTTATAGTATTGGACAGTTAATTGTACAAAAGGATGTTAGACGGAGTACTGTTAAGATGTTTATCAAGAAAATAAGCTGAAGGGATTATGGAACAAATCCATGCAATGGTTTGTGGCACCCACATGAATGAAAAGCGCTAGCTAAGAAAATTCTCAGACAGGGATTCTTTTGGTGGACAATGGAAAAGGATTTTATTTCCTTCTTGAAAGGTGCTTCGAAATTCAAATTTACGGAGACTTGAGTCACATTCCACCTTTGGAATTACATCCTTCTATTTCGCCATGGCCATTTATAGCTTGGGGAATAGATTTCATCGGCAAGATTTCACCGCCTGCATCTAATGGACACGAATTTATAATGCTAGTCGTGGACTATTTCTCAAGTTAGGTTTAAGCAAAATCTTTCAAGAATATTATAGCTAAGCAAATCACCAAATTCATTGAAAAAACCTGATCTACAGATATGGAATTCCCCCTCATATAGTGACAGATAATGGAGTTCAGTTCCAAGCAGAAGTAAAGACACTATTAGAGAAGTATGGAATTGAACACCATAAATCTTCACCGTATAGACCACAAGCTAATGATGCAATGGAAGCTCCAAACAAAAACATCAAGAAGATATTAAGGATATGGTAGAAAATCAACGTGATTGGGCGAGCAAGCTACAATATGCTTTGTGGGACTATCGGACCACAGCCAAATTTGCAAATGGGGCAACCCCTTACTCCCTGGTCTATGGAAAGGAAGTCGTGCTACCAACGGAGGTAGAGGTGTAGTCCTTGTGCATAATGATGGAATCCAAGATTTCAAAATGTCAATGGGTGGAAAATTTTTATCAAGAATTAGCACTCCTAGATGGAAAGAAGCTAAATGCTTGATTCATAGATCAATTGTATAAGAGGAGGATAGCTAAGCACTTCAACAAAAGAGTTCATCCAAAGCTAATAAGGGGATTTGATTTTGAAATAGATGCGGCCGAACACTCATGACCCAAGGGGAAAGTTCAAGCCTAATTGGGAAGGTCCATTTTTTATCAAGAGAATGTTTTCCAAAGGAGCAGTGAAGCTATCAGACATGGAAGGCAATGAATTTACTGAACCTGTCAATATAGATAAACTGAAGAGATTCTATGTATAACTTGAAATGTTTATGGCAAAGCCTAATTAATAAACTCACTTTTTGTGTTCTTATTAACTTGTTATGCTAAGTTTATGTTTATATGCAAATGTTGTGAATTTACTTCGATGTAATAGAATAACAGGAAATATATCAAGCGTTTTTAAGCAAAAAGACATTTCATTCATAATAAGTGCATACATTCATATAATTGCACTATCAATAATTGTCTAGTATATTTCATTAGAAAGCAAGATAGAAGCATCTACATGCCAAGTTTTAACAGAAATCTAGTTGTCAATAGATCAGCAAACTCTGAATCAGCACGGACTCCAAAATAAGCCTGCAACCAAGAGTAGTACAAGTCTAAAGCGGAAGTATCGGCCACATCAAAAATGGGTACGGTCGTGCGACTAGACCAAGTGGAAATAAAACGAGACATAAATTACTATGTAATAAGGCCACCCTCGAACCGCGTGTAATCAGGGATAGCCTGATGACGACCATACTGCCTAGCTGCTTGGCTAGGATAATAAGCCATCACCATGGTCAAGCCACATAGGGGCACACAGAGCATGTAAGAAGAAACTGTGACTCGCTCTATGTACCACCAGGGACAAGTCCATCTGACTCCCTCGAAGGTGAGATCTTGAAAAATAGTAGTACAATCTTCCAAAGTCTCGCTAGTCAAATGGCGGTGACGTCAGACATAGACTTGTGGTTTATAATCGAACATCAGATCATCCGATGGTGGATCCATCACCTATAGTTTCTCAAAAACCCACAATTGCAAATGTATGCAAAAGAAAAAGGGAAAAGGCTGGTTAAGTCGAAAACCCGCAAAGGGAGGTTTAAGCAAAACGTTGGAGCATATAAAATAAATAAATAAAAAGAATAAGAAAATAAAAGAAAAAGGAAAATGCTTTTACCTGCAAAAGAAGCAAACTCCCTATCGGACCGAGTGCCGAGCTAGGTCCCGAGCATGCTCTCCCAGCCAAATAAAGGTTTGAGCCAGAATAAGTGGAAAAGGCATATGATGCCTAGCCATTTGCAACACTATGGGCATCAGCCCAAGCCTGCCATAGCCATTAATGCCATTGAGTAGCAAGTATTGACTAAGATTGTAGAAGGAAACAAGAGAATGTTAGTACGGGCTAGTGCGGTCCATACTCAATACACGATCTACAAGCAATTGAAGGGCATGACATCACCTCCAAAGTCCTAAAATGGTATCTCGTAAGCCAAGAAACTGAAAATGTGTAAGATCAATGAAGCAGGGTCTGTATCCAGTCGGGGCACCATGGGAATTTCTTCTACCACGGGTATTCTCCTAGAAATGATGCTGAATTCTTTGAATAATTGACAAATCTCAAAATCGTTGTGGTGAAATAAATTGTCTTAAGGATCAAAATGGTTGGTCAACCATTGTAGCAATCTGGGTTGAACCCGAATGTTCCGATAGTAGCTTAGTCCTTTGAGCTTGAATGGTGTCAGTAAATCCCAATCCTCACGGCTAAAACTACGGAACAATCAAAAGCAGGTGCCAAGGACTGATCCATGAAAAACAAAGAAGAAATGAAGAGTTTAGGAAAATTTTTTTAGTGAAGACTTCGTCTGGAATGAGAAGAGAAAACTTTTGTAATGTATAAACGAATTATGGGCTTTTATAGCAAAGAAACAAAGGATAGGTTGACAGCTAGCTATCACTTTAGTATTAGAGGTGTATGCCACTAGTTAGCAATCATTTGGAGAGAATTCCGTTTTGTTGCTTTTTAGTTCTCAGATTTAACAAGCAATATAAATGTCAGCTATGAAGCACAAATACACTAGTATCACGCAAAAATCATGTAAAGAAACGGGCTTTTGGCCTTCATATATATGAAAATAATCATTCTTTATAAAAAAAATTTCCCAAATTGGGTCCAGACTACAAGAGCAAATAAAAAGAACAAAAGAATAACCTGGGGCAGTCAGCTCAAGAAATGTTGGAAGTTGTCTCCTCCGAATCATTGCTACGGCCCTCCTCAGCCTCTTCAATGATCACCTGCTTGCATCTAGCTCTGCGACCAGCACGCCTGACACACGGCATGCCTCGACCTCGACCAGCAGGAGGCGCCATGCTATCTCTCTGCATACATTCATAAGTATTAATAAATGCATTTTGTGCATTCATAGCATATGGATTGCATGTTTTCTCTTGTGTTGTTGGTGATACTTACAAATATGTGGTTTGTGTTGTTGTTTATACTTATAGATACATGCTCGCCAAGAGCCTCACTACTGCCAACTTGAGGCGTGCCACTTCATACAACTGGCACACCTCATTGTAGTCAGAGATGGATACCTGCAGAATAAGACAAGGGCAGAGGCAGCCAATAAGAAAACAAAATTATAAAAGAACAGTTATTAGAATAAAAAGAAGAAATTACTCACATGGGTGCAGCCGGGAGGTGACATTCGATAAGGACTCACGAGATGCATCTCCAGCATGCCCTATGTAGTCTAACCTATGCAGTCCAGAATAAAGGAGAAACAGGCACCTGGTCTGTGCTCCGGCGTACCGACAACGACAGTCGTATCTGGAGCCCTAGACCTGGTACCTCCCCTCACGCGCTTGTCGCGTTGCTGCTGCTGCTACTACAAGGATAAAGCACAATTTTGTGAATGGAGAACATTAGGGTAAAGCCAAGAATAGAATAAAAGAGGGAAGGAGATGAAATTAACCTGCACTGGGCAACACCCTAACCTCCAGCCAAATCCTCCACCTCAGTAAAAGGATCAAACTCGGTCGGAGGAGGGATGTGGACCAGGAGCTATATCCGTACAAATACAGCATAAGCACCCGACACAAAAGCTATTAGGTGATCTATGGCAACAGACCCTCTCTAAGCAACTGTGATGTCCTGCTCCAATCGGATGGATCTGGTAGACATCATGTGGTATGGGACATCATGAGGAACTCTCATTCGATCTGGACCATCCTCCCGCTCATATACCCTTTTTTCGAGGTAATACATGTTGTAGAATAAACCCGAAAGGAGAAATCGCATATGATGGTACCTGACAGTTGCCTGGATGGAGTTGGGATAGTCAGCTACATCTCCTCATGGATATCTCTCCATCTGATAAACACAAAAAAAAAAAGAAGAAGAAAGAGAAAGGAAAAATCAGAAAGAAAAGAAGAAGAACTAGAAAAGGAAAAAGAAAACGGCAAGAAAAGAAGAAAAATAAAGTAAAAGAAAAATGTAATAAACAAAGGGAGGTAGCGACTTACTCGATCCCAGCTCGAGCCATTTAGCAGCTACTGTAACATCGCAACGTCCGAGGTAGTATGAGAGCACCTCCTATTATATCGCCATGCTCGGCCTCGAGGAAGAGATCTCGCATTCACATCGCCTTCGAAATCGAACAAGCCAGGCATAGGGAGGACTTTGTGCTTACAAGCCCAGATCTGCATCAAAATAAAGCAGAAATCAGTGAATAGGAGGACAAGCAAGAATAAAAGCAGAAAAGCAGAGAATAACCAAAAGATGTGCCCCACGGTAAAGGTAAGACAAGGCAACAACTCTATAGTTGTAGCCAACTCAATAACCTACTTGTAGCCAACCTTTAAGTGTGCCCCACAGTAAAGGTAAGACAGGGCAACAACTCTATAGTTGACCTGCCTAGTGGCATCCAAGTCCTGAAGTTATGGAAGTAGTGCCAAATCTGCATCGTTACCATAATTCGTAAATAAGGTAGTGGACAACAGATAGAACAGGTAGGCCCGAGCTACCATATCCACGTCCATTTCCACCACCTGCTCCCAGGGCATCTCCTGATAGTGAGCGTAGATGCTCTCATACCTTACCCTCTGGTCGAAAATGGTGGTCTCCACTCCAATAATAGCTTGGAGATCGTCCGCAAGCCTAGACGGTCTAGTGTCCTCATCCGATCATCGAAGACATGTACCGCTCGTCGAATGAAAGTCCCGTGATAGCGAAATCTACCGGCGTGATAGTCATCTCACTGAACAGCAGATGGAAGGTATGTGTGGTGTCCATCCAATGCTCCATTAGCGCCAGAATGCTAGACCACAAGGTCTGCCCCTGCAACGAGGGAAGAGTATCGATGAAATGTCCAAAGCTTGCCTCTCGGATGTGTTCTTCGAGCCACTCAGGTAGTCGATCAAACCACTCATCGGCTGCAAAGGTGTTGCCGTCGGATTTCCCATGCCTCATGCCCTTCTACAAAAATAAATTGCTGTGAGTATGATAATAAAGCACAAAGGAACGTCTTTTATATTTCTAATGCAAGTAAGCAAGGAAAAATGACAAAAATCGCAAAAATAAGGTGTAAAATAGACAATGTGCCATAAGTCCTGTGGAGCACGCCACAGGCCTGTAGGACAGCCAAACAATAATAACAAGGATGTATAGTATAGTTGCTACAGCACACCACAGTAACTCGTCACAGGCCCAAAGTGCCCAAAATAGGTAAATTCTACTTGATTTTCGGTTTCTAACCTAATATTTGCATGTTTCTAGTCCTAATAATGTCGAAAAAATAAAGAAGAGGTTTCAAAATACCTCCATTTTCGCCAACAAAGGTGGTTGGGCAAATCGTGTCACAAACTGATTGTAGTACCTGCATCCGGAACGAACTCCCGTAACTTCATCTCGTGGCTCACAGGGCGAGTCACAAGGTCAATCATGCATCACTAGGAAGCCAGTTCATAACTTTTTCGGTGGCCATGAGTTCTGGTTCAAGAAGAACGGAAGTAGAAAATAGAGAAAATTTGAAAAGAGAAAGAATAAGAAAGGTTGAAAGTGACAATTAAATGTCACTTTCACCTTTTATAAAGAGTTATGGGCCCAACTTAAGCCTTTGGGCCTGGTTTGGCCCAAAGATCCATTAATTGTAACCAGCTCTCTTACTTAGCCGGCAACCCGTCAATGGCTAGTCACCTAAGCAGGGGTAACACACTACTGGCCCCAAGTAATTTTTCTCGTTTTGCTTGCCATGGCACAATTTTCAATAAATTCACAAAAATTTATACAAACACACATAGTTCAACATAGACTCACACAACACACGAATTCACATGAACTCACCCAAATTGATGCATTTTTATGCAAAATCATATGTCACACATGCACGCTTTTTGGGCCTAGTGGAATTTCTAACCATAACCAGCCAAAGAGCCTTTCTCCCCTGTGTTGTTAAAATTGTCTTGCAAGAATCTCCCAAAGTGGAGCATTTCAAACCGTAAGTCCCTAAGGCACGAAAACCGTAAGTCCCCTAAGGCAGGAAAACCAAAGCCCTTCAAAGAAGGCACCATCCAAAAGAAAACCTCCGAAAGGAGCATTCCATAATCAAGCCATCCAAAGTGCACACCGGGTCGACCAAAGTATCATATCCACTCATCCATTGAAGCCGTCCCAAGTGTACACCCTTATAGCCATGTCAAACCCACCCTCTTACCACTAGAGGAGTTATCCGCTTTGGATCCAGCCAATTCCATCCCATACTGGATTGGCAAGACCCACAAGGTTTTATTCTGCAAGTGAAATGGGGAACTTCCCAGGAGATCACCATCCTAGGATTTCTGTTAAGCGAGCATGCCTACCATAGAGTTCTTCCAACTCTCTAAGCCATTCCACGAAAAGGCGCCTCTGTTGAATTAGTTTCTTCCTTTACAATATATGATTCAATTCATTCCCGTGTCCCACATTCCACTACACATAGTTAGCCTACCATCCTAGAAGCTAACTAGGAACATTGCTCTACCCACCCTCTTAGGATCGCTTTGCCGGGTTGGGATGTCACAGGCACGTCATCTTTCGCTTGGTTCATCCTTAAACCATACATCTATTGGAGGGGGTCTGACTCTGATAACAATTGTCACACCCGACTCCAACCACCAGAGAAATTGTTTGCTTTGGATCTAGCCAATTCCATCCCATACTGGATTGGCAAGACTTGCACGGTTTTATCCAGAATGTGAAATGGGGAACTTCCCAGGAGGTCACCTATCCTAGGATTTCTGTCAAGCGAGCACGCCTAACCCTGGAGTTCTTCCAACTCTCTAAGCCATTCCACGAAAAGGTGCCTCTAATGAATTAGTTTCTTCCTTTACAATATATGATTCAATTCATTCCCGTGTCCCACATTCCACTACGCATAGCTAGCCTGCCATCCTAGAAGCTAGCCCAGAACTTTGCTCTACCCACCCTCTTAGGATTGCTTTGCTGCGTCAGGATGTCACAAGCCGTCCCATGTGGTGCATCTTATTCCGCCTCTCACCGTCCAAAGGACAACCTCCGAAAGGAGCATCTTAGAATCAAGCTATCCAAAGTGGCATACCGGGTCGACCAAAGTGTCAAATCCATTCATCTGTTAAAGCCGTCCTAAGTGGCGCATCCCTAATGCCGTCCCAAGTGGCGCATCGCTAAAGCTTTCCCAAGTGGCGCATCTCATTTTGGCTCTCACCATCCAAAGAACAATCTCCGAAAGGAGCATTTTAGAATCAAGCCATCCAAAGTGGCGCACCGAGTCGACTAAAGTGTCATATCCATTCATCCGTAGAAGCCGTCCTAAGTGGCGTACCCCAGAAGCCGTCCCAGATGGCGCATCTCATTTCTCCTCTCACCATCCAAAAGACAATCTCCAAAAGGAGCATTTCAGAATCAAGCTATCCAAAGTGGCACACTGGGTCGACCAAAGTGTCTTATCTATTCATCTGTTGAAGCCGTCCCAAGTGGCATACCCCGGAAGCCGTCCTAGGTGGCATATCTCATTCCACCTCTTACCGTCCTTTTGGACAACCTTTGAAATGAGCATTTCTGAATCAAGGCATCCAAAGTGGCGCACCGGGTTAACCAAAGTGTCGTATCCATTCATCCACTGAAGTTGCCCTAAGTGGCACACCCGGAAGCCGTCCCATGTGGCGCATCTTATTCCGCCTCTCACTGTCCAAAGGACAACCTCTGAAAGGAGCATCTCAGAATCAATCTGTCCAAAGTGGCATTCCAGGTCGACCAAAGTGTCAAATCCATTCATCTGTTAAAGCCGTTTTAAGTGGTGCATCCCTAAAGCTATCCCAAGTGGCGCATCCCTAACGCCGTCCCAAGTGGCGAATCCCTAAAGCCCTCCCAAGTGGCACATCTCATTTTGCCTCTCACCATCCAAAGAAAAATCTCCGAAAGGAGCATTTCAGAATCAAGCTGTGAACCCCTCCCCCAAATATCATAGGCATATGAATGCATGTGACTAAGGGAAGAAATGCACGTGAATGTATGAGTCGCCACCTTGTTTAATTGTTTTAGGGTAAACTAGGAAAAACCCTAAATGACTCCAATTTTAATTAACCTAGTTACTAGATTAATTATCCCAATGTCTAAGGCATAATCTGCGAACCTGAGGTGGATCCCGAGACTATGTCATGCTGATGAAACTAACCAAAAATGAATGCTTTGCAAGATGATTGGACCAATGGAATGTTTAAGTGAGTTTGAATGATTGCGACTTGCCGCTCGGGGTTAAATCCCGAACGTGCCTACGTACTTCCGTTTGAATGGAAGATCAAAGTCAACGTAGTTCGATAGGCCTCTTCTAGAGGGCTTTAGATGGGATGCTTTATGCATGAGTGTGTGTATGCTTTGTGCATTTTTGTTTAGGCATTTTGCCGAAGAATTGATTGTTTCAGGCACTTGGTGCCAAAATGTTGATTTGAGGCTTTTTGCCAAAAGAAAGGTTTTGGGCTTATTCTTGCCAAAAGATAAGTTGGGCTTATTTGCTTGCCAAAGATTAATTGGGCTTATTATTGCCAAAAGATTGATTGTTTAGGCGATTGTCGCCAAAATTGAATGATTTAAGGCTTTTTAGCCAAAATGAATTGATTTAGGCAATTGTTGCCAAAGGTTGATTTAAGGCTTTTAGCCAAAAGAAATTGATTTAAGCGATTTGTCGCTATAAAAGAGATTAATTTTCACTTATAAGCAATTTATTTGCTTAAAGTGATTATTTAAAGGCTTTTATCCAAATTATTGATTTAAGCGATTTGTCGCTATAAAAGATTAACTTTTCACTTATAAGCGATTTGTTTGCCTAAAGTGATTAATTAAAATTGAAATATAGGCAATTTATTGCCATAAAAAACGTGTTTAAGTAGGACCTTTTAGTCACAATCATTGATTAACTGGACTTAGGCCAAGAACTGTTCGAAATAAAGGCAATTTCACCATAGTTATTGATTAACTAGGCTTCTTTAGCCAATAATGTCAGATTTAAGCTTTAATACCACGATTATTAATTAATCGGGCATTTAAGCTTAATCTTTATTTGATTGAGGCAATTTATTTGCCTAGTGGATGATATGGATGCATTCATGCAGTTATAGAGTTAAGAGGAGTAGAAAAGAAGCATGCATGAAGTGCTAAAATTAAATAGGCAAAAGTTTAACTTACGTACCTGATTTAATCGTCAACCGCTTCTTAACTCCATGTTAAGCTCCTCGTTAAGGGAAATATTAATTAAAATGGAATTTTAATGGCCACTTAATAAAGCAAGAAAAAAATGAAAGCTAAATAAAATAAAATAAAGAATGCAGAAAGCGATAAAAGAATCGCAAAGAGCGTAAAGGGAGAAGAGAGGTCCGTCAACACAGACTGTGTGTTCTAAATGGAGCCCCGGGGCCTCTTTTTATAGGAAAAAACGCACCACGGGCGCGCCTGCCCGCCCTCGAGGGCGGGCGTGCCCGCCTGGTTTGGGCGGGCGTGCCCGCCCATGCTGGGCGGGCATGTCCGCCCAGGTTGGGCGGGCGTGCCCGCCTTGCTGGGCGGGCGCGCCCGTCCTTGAGGGTGGGCATGCCCACCCCCGCGGGCGGACATGCGTGCCTTTTTTCCGTTCCGGAGGCTTTTCCGGGAGTTCTGGACTTCCGGAAAATATTCCGAGACCAGTTTCATGATCCTCGTAATTTTTCGGACATTTCAAGTACCATATTGGCACACTTCCGATGAACTTTTTGGATGACCTCCGGTCCGACCGGACTGTTTGCAGTCCGAAAGAATTGGCTCTTTGAGCCTCAAAATTTAGGTGTTCACAGTTGCCCCCCGCCGGCAACCATAAAAGATGTTTTATGGGCGCCGGTGATTGTCTGAAAACTAAATTTTGTAGGCGAAAATTAGACGCGTCAAAAGGACCCGCCTCTTGGCTATTCGCTTATAAATAGCTCAAAAACTCATTATTTCATTCATTCTAAACTCTCTACACACAAGAGTTCTCTCAAATTCTCTCAACTTTCTCATCATGGCTTTCCCAAGCTATAGCAGCGACGAGGACTTTCTGGAGTCTCTGGGAATTTCTGTGGACGATGTCAATCTTGCGGCGGACGCTGACACTCACGCTTCCATGACCGGCATCTTCGCCCAGGTAAGCTCCCTTTGCTTCTGTACTTTTGGGCCTTAGGCCAAGTGTGAATTTTTCGGGCCTTAGGCCAAATTATGATTTTTGGGCCTTAGGCCAAATTGTGATTTTTCGGGCCTTAGGCCAAATGGTGATTTTTTAGGCCTTAGGCCAAATCGTGATTTTTGGGCCTTAGGCCAAATCGTGATTTTTTGGGCCTTAGGCCAAATCGTGATTTTTGGGCCTTAGGCCAAATCGTGATTTTTTGGGCCTTAGGCCAAATTGTGATTGAATCTTACCACTTTTATTAGTATGCATGCTGGGAGAGGATTAGGATATCTTTTAGTTAGGAACCAAAGGATAACCTTAAACTGTTTTACCTTTTAGGATGCATACATTAGGCTGGACGTGGGCGAGTCCTCTATTGCTGAGATCCCATTTGACATACTTGATCCTAATAACCCGGTCGGAGCCATCATTGGCCCCTCTTACCTGGACTTCTTAAGAAATCTCGAGCTGGGTAGGCAGAATTACAAGAGTTTACTGGGCGCGTTGGCTGAGAGATGGTGGGACACCACCAACACTTTCCACTTCTCTTGGGGCGAGATGACGATGACCCCAACTGACTTTTCATTGATTTCTGGGATTCCTTTTGGTACTCGGCCGATCGAGCTGTATGACGATTGGAGGACTGCGGTCACCCCTGACCGAATGACAGAGCTGATAGGGATTGACCTTCCCCGGATTGTTAGACCCAGCCATTCCTCCCCCGATCTGAGTGTTTCGAGGCACTGGTTATCCTCCCAGGCCCCTGGCATTTATGCCAGACATAGACAGGGAGAGCTAACGGCTACTCAGGTAGCTAGATTCACTCTGCTGCTGCTGTTTGCTTCGTCTTTCTGGTCTAACAGAAAAGAGAAGTTTAATCCCTCTATACTGAGGAGTTTGGAGGACTTGGCCCACCTCACTGAGTATGACTGGGCCGGTGCTATTCTGAGCCGCATGTACGATGATATGTGCGATCTGAGTCGAGGCCACTGTAGGCTCAGTGGGACCTACTATTTCTGGGAGGTAATGTAAAGAACATATCCTTATTCTGTGCCCCTTTTTTTTATTATTAATCCTTTCTTTCCTTGTGCAGACTTGGGCCTTTGAGTATTTTCCCTATATCCGCCCTGAGCTGGCCCGTACTGATCTTGGGCTAGGGTTGGTACCTTTAGCTTGGAGATGGTACCGAGCTAACCAACAGTCTGTTCTACGCCGGAAGTCTTTGGGGGATCTGCGGAGCTTCTTCGATACTTGTACCATAGGGCAGGCGAGTGCATTCCTAATTTCTCTTGGTTGTGTGAAAAATAAAAAAAATTTATTAACACATTTGCTTCTCTTACATAGGTTGAAGTAGGGGCGATGGGCATCCGACTCCAACATTGGATTGAGGCGGATCCCCATTTCAGGCGATCAGAGGCTCTGTCTCGGCGGCGGTTTGTCTTATCACATCCTATTCTGAGACGTTACTACCTGGGTGAGCGAGTGGACTTCCAGGTTATGGCTGCCGCTCCGTTCCTCTTCCTCCCCCTGAGGACATGCGGGCGGGCAAACAGATGGTTCTTACAGATGTCCATACTGAGGGTATCCCGTACATGGATTTGATCTGGGGTGGAGATTATGACGAATTCTGCCAGGTGTTTCTGATGCGGCCCATCGGCTCCAGGTTTGACAGTCTCCCGAGGTCGACTCCTTCCCAGCCGCTTGGCACCCGTTCCTCTCGGGCTTCAGGTTCTTCGGCCAGGACTCCAAGGAGGAGGCATGTGACCCAGCCTTCTTCTTCTACTCCGGTGGAGGGTCCGTCTCGAGCTGGCCCTAGTCATTCGGTTGGTGCCTTCAGGATTCCCCAGGCTATTTCAGAGGCTACCAGGCCTGTCCATCCGGGCTTGGCCAATTTGCACCTTCCATACAGCATTTCCTATTACACTCCTGAGGGTACTTCGTCTCTTAGGGAGGTATCCCTGGACCGTGTGAATCGCCTGGTCCTTCCTCCTGATGACATTAATGAGGTAATGATTGGTAAATCTCTCATAAAAAGGATTCATAAGAGATTTGTATATTGACTTTGTATCTTTGTGTGATTTCCAGGTTCCTGACGGCTTGATCCGTCAGATGATGGAGCTAATCCTTGGAATGCAGGAGGAACTAACTTCAGCTTGGACACTGCAGGCTTTTGACGACCAGAGGAGGAGGAGGTCTCGCCGCTGATAGCTGCTAGATTTCTTTGCTTTCCTTTACTTTCTTTCCCTCTTTATTTTCCTGTATTGAATCTTGGCCTGTATTTCTGTACTCAACTTATTTGTACCTGCATTTGATTAATACTGACAGCATGCATGCATTAGATTTGAGCAGAAAAGGATTAAAAAGTACACTTTTTTTTTTTTTTTACCGAAAGAGAAAAGGAAAGAAAAAAAGTTATTTTCTATTTTTATTTCTATTTTTTTCTTTTTTTTTTTTTTTTGTTATGCCCGCCTGGGCTGGGCGGGCGTGCCCGCCCTGCCTGGGCGAGCATGTCCGCCCACGCTGGGCGGGCGCGCCCGCCCTAGCTGGGCGGGCATGTCCGCCCACGCTGGGCGGTGGGCGTGCCCGCCCTAGCTGGGCGGGCATGTCCGCCCACGCTGGGCGGGCGTGCCCGCCTTTCAGGTGGGCATACCCGCCTTAGAGGGCGTGGGCAGCCGCCCTTAGGCGCGATTTTCTCAATAAAAAGGCTGCTTTCAGCCTTTTTTCTTCATTCTGACTCTCGAACACTGTGCCTAAACAGCTATTTAGGTCAGTTTTCTCCTCTCCCTTCTTTTTTATTATTATTATTTTTTATTATTATTATTATTTATTTATTATTTTAGTATTATTATTATTTATTATTTTTTTAAAAAAAAGAATTAACAGGACAGACAAATAAATAAATAAAAAAAAGATGAATCCCTTTTACAACCATAGCATGCATAGCTGGACCAGGAGTCTCTCCAAAGTTGAAAAGATCAATTTGGGGAGGTACGGAATTTCTCCCGTTATCACCCTTAGGGGTGTAGTAGTTGACTGGGACTTTTTGCGAGCTTGTATTAGATTTTGGGATCCTGAGGCTCATGTTTTTCGGTTTGGGGCTATGATGGAGGAAATGTGTCCTCTCTTTGAGGAGTTTTGTGCGATTGTGGGGTGTGACCCCAATGCTCCCCTGGTCAAGCACGAGGTGAAGATTGGGTATGTTAAGTCATTTGAAAACCTGTTTCGGTTTAGCCGGCCACAGGCTAGGGCTATGATTGTAGATGATCAGAAGGCGATTCTGCTGCCCCTGATTGATGAATTCTCAGAGACTTGCTTGGAAGATCCCGACCGGATGAGATTGAGGATGCGGGCCTTGGTTTTTTGCTTATTGGCTGGTTTCTTATTCAACCGGGACCCGGGTTTTGGAGACTTGCAGCTTTGCCCTATGGTTTGGCAAATGGAGGATATGGGTTGCATTGGCGGTATTGTGCTGGCTGAGACCATTAGAAGTCTTGACAGAGCCGCTTTAGGGTTCGACGATTGGACCGTTTCTCCCATTATTTTGCAGGTATTTCCCCCTATCATCTTTTTTCATTCTTCTTCTTCCTCTTTTTTTTCTTATAATGGAAAAGATCCATTATTCAGGTTTGGTTGAGGGATCACCTTCAAGTAGTGGCTGCTCCAACCTCCCTTCCCTACAATCCTTCTTAATATCGCATGCGGAAAATCTTGCTCTCCCACCCTTCTACTGAAGCATGGACTTCATGGCTGGTTGAATTGGGTCCAAATGAGATACTGTGGTTCGTCCCTTGGTACAACATCAACCGCTTTATTCAGGTCAGCTTTCGCCATTCTCGGGTTTATCTCCTAGGCCTCACACACTGTACTTGGTACTGCGCTTCGCGCGTTTTGAGGCAGATGGGGATAGATCAGACTGTCCCTATTATGGATGACATTTCAGCTGATTCTGCGATTACTGCTGGTGTTACCCGAGCTGTTCTTAAAGCTTGGGTTAGAGATCACCGTATGGTTAGACCTTTACCCGATCCTACCAGCGTTCAGACTTCTCCCGAGTACCGGGCCTGGTTCATTACCGCTGTCTGGCCGATTGAAAGACCAAGGAGGACTGCACTGCTGAGTGTTCTCGAAGGTTGGGTTCAGGCTGATGCTGAAGAGGAGGTTGAGATAGGTGAGGAGATTGTGCTGGCTCCTCGGACAGGCAAGGCTGGGCAGGGTTCGGTAGAAGACTCAGAGGATGCCGCTCCACGGAGGCGGCGGGATACCTAGACTTCTATAGACTTATGATTTTTTCTTGTTTTGACTTTTGTTTGGGACTTTGGATTTATTTCTGGATGTATCCTTTATACTTTCTTTTGTCTTAGACTCAGAGTTACTTTGGCCCTTCTTGTTTGATTCTGGATTATTTGACTTTGTCATTTGGCTTTTAAACTTTCCAAGCAATTTCCAATTTTTATTTACTCGAGCTCTAATTTTTGCCTAAGCTGCCCTTCCGGGTTTTCAGCTTAGCGAGCTACCCACTTTTGCCTAAGCCGCCCTTTCGGGTTTTCGACTTAGCGGGCCCCGACTTTTGCCTAAGCCGCCCTTTCGGGTTTTCGACTTAGCGGGTTCTTTCTTATTCTTCCCTTTTTTTTCTTATTATATTTTTTTATTTGGCAAAGAAGAAAAAGAAAGAATGAAATTATAAAATGATTTTTTTTAATGTTTAGACCGCGCCTAATGAAGGCTGCCTACATATCTTCGATATATAATTTCTTTTTTCCAAAGAGAATCAGGTCTAATGTAGCTCTTTTACATTATGCAAATGATCAAAATTACACAAAATATCTTCTTAACTGATCTAAATTACACGGATTTGTGAATTCTAAACCATCCAAATCAGCCAAGATGACGGCTCCGCCGGATAATATTTTCTTCAACATGTAGGGTCCGGCCCAATGAGGACGAAACTTCCCACGTGGGTCCAGGATTGGCTGTCTAATTTCTTTCAGGACTAAACAACCTTCTTCGAGTTTCCGGCCTTTGACCTTCTTGTTAAAATGCGGCGCCATTCTTCTTTGGTAAACTTGAGTTTGGTGGATCGCTTGCAATCGCTTCTCATCGATACCCAAGAGTTGTAAATGATAATTCCCAGCCCAATCTGCTTCGCTGATCTGGCTTTCCTGGATAATTCTCGCCGACTGAACTTCCAGCTCAATGGGCAGTACTGCTTCCATACCATATACTAAAGAGTACGGAGTTGCCCCAGTAGGCGTTCTAATAGAAGTCCTGTATCCCCACAAAGCATTTGGTAGTTGTTCATGCCATGCCCTATGCCTCTGAATTGTCTTTTGCAAAATGACTTTTATAGCCTTGTTCGCAGCTTCGACGGCCCCATTTGTTTGTGGGCGATAGGGTGAGGACTTATGGTGCTGAATCTTCTTATGCTTTAAGAGGTCAGCGAATTCTCCTTGAAAATGAGACCCGTTATCAGTAATGATCTCGAATGGTGTTCCATACCGACAAAGGATGCTGGTACGTACAAACTGTGCTGCCTTCTTGGCGTTTAACATCGAAAAGGAAGCTGCCTCAATCCATTTAGTGAAATAATCTACAGCGACCAGGATAAACTGGTGGCCATTAGAGGCTTTCGGGTGGATCTTTCCAATTACATCTATGCCCCCAGTTGCAAAAGGCCACGGTGAAGCAATTGGATTCAAATGGACCGGAGGCCGTTTTTGCAGCTTAGCAAAAATTTGGCACTCATGGCACTTACGCGCATGCCTCACACAATCCGAATTCATAGTTGACCAGTAATAACCTAGGTTCATGATTTTCCGAGCCAAGGCTATCCCATGCATGTGTGACCCAGATTCCCCATTATGTACGGAATCCATGATGGTTTGGGCTTCTTCCTCATCAACGCACCTTAGGTGCAAGCCATTCCAACTTCTTTTATACAGAACTCCCCCGGCAAGGAAGTATTCCGATGCTAACTGTCTCAATGTCCGTTGATCAGTTTTGGTGGATCCCTCCGGGTAGGCTTCGTTTCGAAGGTAATTCTGTATATCCCAAAACCAAGGCTTGTCATCTACCAAATGCATGACGTGTGCTGGCTGCTTCTGGAGCCTAACTGTCAGGGGCCGAATGACTTGGTCTTTCCCCACATTAACCATGGAGGCCAAAGTGGCTAGGGCATCAGCGAATTGATTTTTGGCTCGCGGCAAGTAGTGGAAAGATAATTCCTCAAACTGCTGAGCCAATTCGTCTAAGCGTTGTAGGTAAGGAACCAAACGCTCTTCCTTGATTTTCCACTTCCTTAGAGCCTGGGAGACTATCAGGTTGGAATCTCCGAAAACCCTAAGAACTTTTATCTCCTTTTCCAAGGCTGCTTCTAATCCCTTGATACAGGCTTCGTATTCGGCCTCATTATTGGTACAGTCGAAGTCTAGTTTAACTGCGATTGGGACGTATTCTCCACAAGGAGTTTTGAATACAACTCCAATCCCATTTCCATGGTAATTCGAAGCTCCATCGAAGTACATCTCCCAGACCTGACTTTCCAGGTGCAACAGGTTTTCGTCAGGGAATTCTACCTCCGGCATTTGATCTTCGACCGGTAATTCGGCTAACTGGTCAGCCAAAGCTCCGCCTTTTACTGCCTTACGTTGTACAAATTTTAGGTCATAAGCTGCAAGCACCGATACCCACTTTGCCATCTTACAGTCAAGAACCGGCCTTTCCATAAGGAATTTCAAGGGGTTTGCGTCAGAGATTACGTGGGTCGTGTAAGACGAGAGGTAGTGCTGCAGCTTTGTACAGGCGCAGACTAGAGCCAGGCACAACTTCTCTATCTTGTTGTATTTCAGCTCATATTCCAGCATCCTCTTACTGAGGTAATACACGGCATTTTCTATCCTTGTATCTTCTGCTTGTTGAGCTAATATGGCCCCCATTGCTTCTTCTGTTACAGACAGGTACAGTAGCAAAGGCTTTCCTAGCCTTGGTGGTTGTAAGACTAGCAGGGATAACAGGTATTGCTTGACTTGGTCGAAAGCTGCCTGACAATCCTCATTCCATTTGACTGCCACTCCTTTCCTAAGTAGCTTGAAAATTGGGCCACAGGTATCGGCCAACTGATTGATGAAACGGCTGATGTACTGTAGCCTTCCCAAGAAACCTCGGACTTCTTTTTCGGTCTTTGGTGCTGGCATTTCCAGAATAGCTTTGGCCTTCGAAGGGTCAATCTCTATGCCCTTCCGACTAACCATATGCCCCAGAAATACTCCGGATGTGGCTCCAAACAGACATTTTGCCGGGTTGAGCTTCAAATTATACTTTCGAAGTCTAAGGAAGAACTTCTCAAGTGCTGTTGTATGTTCTTCGGTTGTTTTTGACTTAACCACCATATCATCCACATATACTTCCACCTCCTTGTGAATCATGTCGTGAAAGATGGTCGTTGCCATTCTTTGGTAGGTTGCCCCGGCATTTTTGAGCCCGAAGGGCATGACCCTATAGCAGTAGGTTCCCCATTCCGTGATGAATGCCGTCTTCTCTTTGTCTGGCAAATGCATCATTATTTGATTGTACCCGACAGCAAGATCGGTCAAAGAGACCATCTCGTGTCCAGCCATTCGATCCACTAGTAAGTCAATATGTGGCAGGGGAAAATCATCCTTCGGACAAGCTTTATTCAAATCCCTGTAATCCACACACATTCGCACCTTTCCATCCTTCTTAGGAACCGGCACTATGTTTGCTAACCAAGTCGGGTAGGCGATGGGTTCTATGAACTTATTCTCTAGCTGCTTGGCAACCTCCTCCTTGATTTTTAAGGACCATTCCGTCTTCAGTCTTCTGAGTTTTTGTTTCACCGGCTTGGTTTCCGGATACACTGGAATCTTGTGCACCACTATTGCTTGGTCAATTCCCGTGATGTCACTCGCCTTCCACATGAAGCAATCAGCAAATTTCTTCAAACATTCACTGATATATTCCCTATTCATGCAATCAGATGCAATGTATGTGTATTTATTTTCTTCTTTGCCAATCATTATTTTTTCCTTTTCATCTTTTATTTCATTTATTTGATTATTACTTTTGCTTGGAAATGCTTGGAAAGATAGACACGCAGGGTAATCAAGAATTTGCAAGCCTTTATTGATTATGACGGAATCGTCTTCAAAGATTACATCAAATCTGAAATCTGGATCCTCTAGATCCGACAGGGACGACTCAGAACTAGACTCTGACTCGATTTCAGACTCGGGGTCAAACTCAGACTCAATACAGGACTTGTTTACAGAGTGAGGTACTAGGTTTGACTCGGGAGGGGGTTTGTCAGCAGTGCGCTCCTCCTCGGCGTACCAATTGTCAAGAGGTCCTTCGCTCAGCTTGATTAGGTTGAGCAGGTCTTGATTCTCATCATTTCCGGTGATAACTGCAACCTCATCAAAGAGATTAGGCTGCATGAAGTCTTCTGCCTCCAGCTCGGTTACTACCTCGGGCTTGTTGCCCCAAACATCCGAGAATATTTCTATCCCAGGCAACATCTTCTTAACGGTTGGGCAGCAAAAAGGCTCCCGGAAGCCACAGTAAGGAACTGCTTCTCCAGGTTTGCAGAAGTAGCTGTTCAGAGTCAATAGGTAAGGTCGCATCTGTATACTTTTCTTCCTTCCTCTTCGGGTTTTCTCAGCACGGTCCTCATCAGTGGGCTCATAACCCAGTCCGAAGGTTCCCTCATTCACTGGACACTCCCAGGCTTGCAGTTTGGGGTATGCTTTCCCGGATCTGGCCATAACCATTCTTGGCAGATAGGACATCTTAAGCATTAAGGGCACTATGCAGTTTATTTGCACCGTCCTGAAATCAAAGAGAATTCGAGAGTTTGCAGTCTTTCCTTCTATGAACTGCACAGTATCATATTGAAATCCCGAGAGGGGTAGGTTGGCAGTCTCAGGGTTGACCTCAAAGAGAGGCTGGCCCTTTGGCTTTTTGAGCTGACTGTAGTCATCCCCCTGAATGGTGATAACTTTGTCCTCATATGGAAACTTGACCTTTTGGTGCAAGGACGAGGGTATTGCCTTAGTGTGATGTATCCATGGCCGACCCAGGAGCAGGTTGAAGCTAGTTGGCACATCAATTACCTGGAAGGGGACTTCCATCACAGCTGGCCCAACTGTTAGCTTTAGCGTGGCAACCCCCAATACTTCCCTCCGGGTGCTGTCATAGGCCTTCACTATCTGGTCCGAGGGAGTGAAGTCAGTTTCCTCCAACCCTAGACAGCTGGCTACTCTCAGTGGGCAGACGTTCAGCGCCGACCCATTATCAATGAGAACCATGGGCACGGTTTTGTCTCGAGTCTGAACAGTGACATAAAGAGCATTGTTATGACTGCCTCCCTCCTTGGGCAAATCGTCATCAGAGAAACCGATGCTTCGTGTTTTAGATGATTGGGTGAGGGTGGATACTAGCACTTCAGGGCTAACTTCCACAAGCGTCTGAAGTTGACTCAAAGCCTTGCAAAGAGCTTGGCGATGAGGAAAAGATGATGCCAAAAGTTCCCAGATCGACACCCTAGCTTGTGTCTTTTTTAATTGTGACAGCACCGGGTCCTCCTTTGGCTCCTCTGCCCTCTGGTAGGGTTTATTTTGAATTTTGTCCAAAACTAACGGTTCATATTGTCTCCCGCTCCTAGTAATGGCATCGACTTCTTCGCTCAGGTCATTCAAATCCAAGACACAGATGTTATTCATTTCCAAAAATAACTCGAAAGGATCGATTAATTTCTGGTCAGAATCAATAGCATTTACCCCGTGATTTGGTAAGGGATTAGTGCTAATGTTTGGTTTACTTCTTGGGTTGATTGACCCATTGTCTACCAGGTCTTGTATGCGGTTCTTGAGCGTCCAACATGCTTCAGTCTTGTGCCCGTATCCCTGATGATACTCGCAGTATTCATCTGCCTTATAGTTTCTCGGTAGTGGATTGGGAGGTGGCCTTGCTTCTAAAGGCTTGATATAGTTGGCCTTGACAGCCTCTCGGAAAACCAAAAGGATTGGCATTCCAAGGTCAGTGTATGTTCTTCTCGATTGATTACCATTCCTCATATTCCCCACTCGTAAGGGGTTGGTGGGAGTGATGCTTGCCACTTCGTGGACCTTGCCTGGCTGGCTAGGTTTCTTGTACTTAGAGGTCCCTGAGTCATCTTTCAGTTGCCCCATTTGGATCAGATCCTCTACCTTTGTGGCAGTGGCAATGAGCGACTGGAACATTGGCAGGTACTGGGTTTGTAATCGTTGTTGGTAGACAGGCTGCAAGTTTTTTATTATTATATCGACCTGCTCCTGCTCAGAAGGCCGATTAATCATCTGGGCAGCCTTGGCCCTCCACCTCGTAAGGAACGAGGAGAAAGGCTCATTATTCTTCTGCTTGGTGGTCTCTAACTCTCTTCGAGTAACATCCACCTCCATATTGTAGTGGTACTGTGAATTGAATGCATTACAGATATCCTCCCAGGTCTTCATCTTAGACCGATCAAGGCTAACAAACCATCTTAATGCAGCACCGGTAAGAGATTGTTGGAACAACTGAGCAAGGAGCTCACTGCTCAATCCGAACGGGTTAAGAGCACCTACATACATTTTCAGATGAGTCTTAGGACAAGTGGTTCCATCAAATTTGTCCATGTTGGGCATCTTGAACTTAGTTGGCAACCTGGCTTCAGGGAACAAGGACAAGGAGTCCATGTCCACCACTTCCTTGTGGGTTTTGAGAGCAGTGATGGACCTCTCTAGGAGCTCTAGTTTCTCTCTCATTCTCTGAGCTTCCAGCTCAGAGGCAGTTTTAGAAGGCATCTCATCCAGGTTTAGGGCAGGGTTTGTAGGTTCAGCAGCAGGACCCTAGTTGGAGGCAGCAGGTCCACTTCCCCCAGCGGAAGCCCCATTTCCATTACCATTCCCATTACCCAGTTCAGCTATCAGGGCGGTCCTTTGGGCAGCTAGTGCCTCATTCATTCTGGCCTCCATTCTGGCCTCCATTCTAGCCTCTAGTTGTTCAATGAGGGTTTGGATATCAGCAAGTGATGCCATTGGTGCAGATAAAGTTGTAGGAGTTGCAGGTGAAGCTGGTGTAGCTGGTGAAGCTGGTGAAGCAGGTGATAGTACTGTAGGTGTGTCTGGCACTTGGGTAGGCACTCGGATTGTGGGCACCTGTAAGGATAAGGGTAGCTGGATTAGGTACAGTGGCCGGTGTATCAGGTAGCTGATGTGAGGTGAATTGACTCTCTTGTCCAACTGTGCATGACTGAAAGTAAAAGGGTATTTCATGCTCTTTTGTGTTTACCCCATGTTTATGATATGTCGTGAATGCGCATAACAACACGTCATAATCTGTTTAATGATATGATTCACATCATTGGGTGCATACAGTCCTAAAGGATAGGTTCTATAGGCTATGACTCAAAATAGAGAATCGGTTTATAAGGGACCCTTGAACCTTGAGTATGGATATGCCTAACCACATGTGAAACAAAGAGTTTCACGTGGGTCCCGCGGTACGCATACCCATGGGCCACCCCCCAAAAGGATTAGGGGCGGTTTGCGGTAACAGGGAGGACGCTTTGGCTGTCCGTCGACATAATCAAAGAGACCTGCCGATCAGTGCTACTTGCTATCCAGACTCAGAAGTTTGAACAGAGAGAGAAGAAAATCATTTGAAATTCATTTTTTTATGCAATGGAGAAAAAGATTCTCAATCGTGCAAATAGATCAACAAATTTAAATGTCTTACTCAAATTTGTCACTTAAGTTCAAAATTCCTCTCATCGAGTATTCTTAAAGAAAGAACACTCGATTTATGTCAAGGTACCCTGCAAAACAAAGCATAGTAAAGTAATGCCCTAAAGAAGGGCAGGTTAGTTTATTCAACAATTGTAGTCCACTATTATGCAAAAAGATTACATAAAGAATCCCCAGCAGAGTCGCCAAACTGTGAACCCCTCCCCCAAATATCATAGGCATATGAATGCATGTGACTAAGGGAAGAAATGCACGTGAATGTATGAGTCGCCACCTTGTTTAATTGTTTTAGGGTAAACTAGGAAAAACCCTAAATGACTCCAATTTTAATTAACCTAGTTACTAGATTAATTATCCCAATGTCTAAGGCATAATCTGCGAACCTGAGGTGGATCCCGAGACTATGTCATGCTGATGAAACTAACCAAAAATGAATGCTTTGCAAGATGATTGGACCAATGGAATGTTTAAGTGAGTTTGAATGATTGCGACTTGCCGCTCGGGGTTAAATCCCGAACGTGCCTACGTACTTCCGTTTGAATGGAAGATCAAAGTCAACGTAGTTCGATAGGCCTCTTCTAGAGGGCTTTAGATGGGATGCTTTATGCATGAGTGTGTGTATGCTTTGTGCATTTTTGTTTAGGCATTTTGCCGAAGAATTGATTGTTTCAGGCACTTGGTGCCAAAATGTTGATTTGAGGCTTTTTGCCAAAAGAAAGGTTTTGGGCTTATTCTTGCCAAAAGATAAGTTGGGCTTATTTGCTTGCCAAAGATTAATTGGGCTTATTATTGCCAAAAGATTGATTGTTTAGGCGATTGTCGCCAAAATTGAATGATTTAAGGCTTTTTAGCCAAAATGAATTGATTTAGGCAATTGTTGCCAAAGGTTGATTTAAGGCTTTTAGCCAAAAGAAATTGATTTAAGCGATTTGTCGCTATAAAAGAGATTAATTTTCACTTATAAGCAATTTATTTGCTTAAAGTGATTATTTAAAGGCTTTTATCCAAATTATTGATTTAAGCGATTTGTCGCTATAAAAGATTAACTTTTCACTTATAAGCGATTTGTTTGCCTAAAGTGATTAATTAAAATTGAAATATAGGCAATTTATTGCCATAAAAAACGTGTTTAAGTAGTACCTTTTAGTCACAATCATTGATTAACTGGACTTAGGCCAAGAACTGTTCGAAATAAAGGCAATTTCACCATAGTTATTGATTAACTAGGCTTCTTTAGCCAATAATGTCAGATTTAAGCTTTAATACCACGATTATTAATTAATCGGGCATTTAAGCTTAATCTTTATTTGATTGAGGCAATTTATTTGCCTAGTGGATGATATGGATGCATTCATGCAGTTATAGAGTTAAGAGGAGTAGAAAAGAAGCATGCATGAAGTGCTAAAATTAAATAGGCAAAAGTTTAACTTACGTACCTGATTTAATCGTCGACCGCTTCTTAACTCCAGGTTAAGCTCCTCGTTAAGGGAAATATTAATTAAAATGGAATTTTAATGGCCACTTAATAAAGCAAGAAAAAAATGAAAGCTAAATAAAATAAAATAAAGAATGCAGAAAGCGATAAAAGAATCGCAAAGAGCGTAAAGGGAGAAGAGAGGTCCGTCAACACAGACTGTGTGTTCTAAATGGAGCCCCGGGGCCTCTTTTTATAGGAAAAAACGCACCCCGGGCGCGCCTGCCCGCCCTCGAGGGCGGGCGTGCCCGCCTGTGCCGGGCGGGTGGGCCCGCCTGGTTTGGGCGGGCGCGCCCGTCCTTGAGGGTGGGCATGCCCACCCCCGCGGGCGGACATGCGTGCCTTTTTTCCGTTCCGGAGGCTTTTCCGGGAGTTCCGGACTTCCGAAAAATATTCCGAGACCAGTTCCGTGATCCTCGTAATTTTTCGGACATTTCAAGTACCATATTGGCACACTTCCGGTGAACTTTTTGGATGACCTCCGGTCCGACCAGACTGTTTGCAGTCCGAAAGCATTGGCTCTTTGAGCCTCAAAATTTAGGTGTTCACACAAGCCGTCCAAAGTGGCGCACTGGGTTGACCAAAGTGTCATATCCATTCATTCGTAGAAGCCGTCGTAAGTGGCGCACCCCAGAAGTCGTCCTAAGTGGCGCACCCCATAAGCCGTCCTAAGTGGCGCATCTCATTTTGCCTCTTACCATCCAAAGGACAACCTCCAAAAGGAGCATTTCAGAATCAAGCTGTCCAAAGTGGCACACTGGGTCGACCAAAGTGTCATATCTATTCATCCATTGAACCCGTCCCAAGTGGCGTACCCCAGAAGCTGTCCCAGGTGGCGCATCTCATTCCACCTCTTACCATCCTTTTGGACAACCTTTGAAAGGAGCATTTCAGAATCAAGCCATCCAAAGTGGTGCACTGGGTCAACCAAAGTGTCGTATCCATTCATCTGTTGAAGTTGCCCAAAGTGGCACACCCAGAAGCCATCCCATGTGGTGCATTTCATTCCGTCTTCCATTGCAATTTATCAAAGCTGTCGATTGGTGCAAATAGCCGCAGAAGCAGCCAACAACTCTCGCAGTACAATTCGTTTGCCTAACAAATGTCGTAATGGTAATTCACATCTACAAAGCCGCTGAAAATAGCGCACTTCATCCATCAAAGTCGTTCATGTAACGCAAACCAGGTAATTATTCTCTTACTTAAACGTCTACTTCACACTTTAATGACATTTTATTTAAAAAAGCAAAATATCATCAAAGTGGGGTCAAACTGTAAAAGCTCAAAATTTGCCCCTAAAAGGTTCAGTGATGATCTACCTTTTTTTGTATAAAGTTGGATCAGGATTCCTGATCGCTCTGGTTTTTAGACCAATGGTCTGTGGCTGAGATTATCAATGTGTTTAACCATTTTTACTTTTTTAGGTCATCAGGCGTTTCGCAGCGAAATCGAGCCCGGGAAGCGAGATGAGCCCATTCGGAACACTTCCCAGTGCATCATCTCATTTTGCGTGACACCCGATCCATTTTAGAAAAGTGGGTCGGGTCCTATTGCGGGGCCAGACAATGGCATTTTTGCCACGTCAGCCCTAGATGGGGCAACCTCACCCTCAAATGTCTATAAATAGACATTAGGGGCTGAGTTAAAGGAGGATAATGTGAACCCCTCCCCCAAAAATAGGCATATAATGCATATGACTAAGGGCAGAAATGCACGTGAATGTGTGAGTCGCCACCTTATTTAATTATTTTAGGGTAAACTAGAAAAAAACCCTAAGTTGACTCCAATTTTAATTAACCTAATTACTAGATTAATTATCCCCATGTTTAAGGCACAATCTACGAACCCGAGGTGGATCCCGAGACTATGTCATGCTGATTAACTAACCAATGAATGAATGCTTTGCAAGGTAAATGATGTAATTGGACCAATGAAATGTTTAAGTGATTTCGACTTGCCGCTCGGGGTTAAATCCCGAACGTGCCTACGTACTTCCGTTTGAATGGAAGATCAAAGTCGACGTAGTTCGATAGGCCTTTTTTAAAGGGCTTTGAATGGGTATCCTTAATGCATGAGTGTGTGCATGCTTCGTGCATTTTGTTTAGGCATTTTGCCAAAGTTTGATTGATTTGTTGTTTTAGGCATTTGTTGCCAAAAGTGTTGATTTAAAGCTTTTAGCCAAAAAAATTGATTTAGGCAATTGTTGCCAAAAGTTGATGTGATTTAGGCAATTGTCGCCAAAATTGATTATTTGAAGGCTTTTAGCCAAAATGAGTTGATTTAGGCAGTTTGTTTGCCAAAAGGTGTTGATTGAGCGATTGTCGCCAAAATTAGTGATTTAAGGCTTTTAGCCAAAAGATTGATTAATTCAAGGCATTTTGCCAAAGCTTCGATTTAAGCGATTTGTCGCTAAAAATGATTAATCTACTTATAGGCAATTTATTTGCCAAAAGTGATCAATTGAATTGCAATATAGGCAATTTATTGCCAAAAAACGTGTTTAATTAAGGCCATTTAGCCACAATTATTTATTAATTGGACTTAAGCCGGACTGTTCGAAATAAAGGCGATTATACCATAGTCATTAATTGACTAGATACTTTAGCCAATATTGTCGGATTTAGGCTTTAACACCACGATTATTAATTAACCGGGCATTTAAGCTTAATCATATTTAATTAAGGCAGTTTATTTGCCAAATTGATGACGTGAATGCATTTATGCAACAGTTTAATTCAGAATTGGAGTAGAAGAAGAATATGCATGAAATGCTGAAATTAAATAGACAGGGTTTCGTTATTACCTGAGTTAATCGGCGGCTGCTTCTTAGCTTCAGCTTGAAAATTTCAGATTAAGCTCCTCGTTTGGGGAATATTAATTAGAATTAATTTAATTTAAGTGGCCAAATATCACAACAGCAGAGTAATAAAAGCCTACACTAAATGCAGAAAAGCAGTAAAAGAACCGCAAGGAGCGTAGGGGAGAAGAGAGCGTCTGTCAACACAGACTGAGTGAGTAAAACTGACGAATAGGGGCTGTATTTATAGGGAAAAACGGGCTAGAGGGCGGCCGCTGCCTCCGCGGAAGGCGGCGGCGTCGCCGTGGCCGGCGGGCTTGCTAGTCTTTCGTTCCAAAGGCTTTTTCGGGAGTTCCATACCTCTGAAAAATATTCCGGGACCAGTTTCGCGATCCTCGTAATTTTTCGGACGTTTCAAGTACCATATTGGCATACTTTCGGTGAACTTTCCGAATGGCCTCCGGTTCGGCCGGACTGTTTGTAATCCGGGAAAATAGGCTCTTTGAGCCTCAAAATTTGAGTATTCACAGTTGCCCCCCACCGGCAATCATAAAAATGATTTATGGGAGTCGTTGGTCGTCTGAAAAATAAATTTTGAAGGCGAAAATTGGACGTGTCCAGAAGACCCCCCTTTTGGCTATTTTTGGGCCTTTGGGGCCAAATTGAGAATTTTTGGGCCTTCGTGGCCAAATTGAGAATTTCTGGGCCTTAGGGGCCAAAATGTGAACTTCTGGGCCTTAGGGGCCAAATTGGAAATTTTTGGGCCTTTGGGGCCAAATTGAGAAATTTTTTGGCCTTTGGGGCCAAGATGTGAAGTTTTGGGCCTTAGGGGCCAAATTTGGAAATTTTTGGGCTTTTGGGGCCAAATTGAGACTTTTTGGGCCTTTGTGGCCAAAATGTGAACTTTTGGGCCTCTGTGGCCAAATTGGGCATTTTTGGGCCTTTGGGGCCAAATTGAGAATTTTTGGGCCTTAGGGGCCAAAATGTGAACTTCTGGGCCTCTGTGGCCAAATTGGGCATTTTTGGGCCTTTGGGGCCAAATTTAGAATTTTTGGGCCTTTGTGGCCAAAATGTGAACTTCTAGGCCTTTGTGGCCAAATTGAGCATTTTGGGCCTTTGGGGCCAAATTGAAAATTTTTGGGCCTTAGGGGCCAAAATGTGAACTTCTGGGCCTTTGTGGCCAAATTGGGCATTTTTGAGCCTTTGGGGCCAAATTGAGAATTTTTGGGCTTTGTGGCCAAAATGTGAATTTCTGGGCCTTTGTGGCCAAATTGGGCATTTTGGGCCTTTGGGGCCAAATGGAGAATTTTTGGGCCTTAGGGGCCAAAATGTAAACTTTTGGGCCTTTGTGGCCAAATTGGGCATTTTTTGACCTTTGCGGCCAAATTGAGAACTTTTGGGCTTTTGTGGCCAAATTGAGAACTTCTGGACCTTTGTGGCCAAATTGGGAATTTTTGGGCCTCAGGGGCCAAAATGAGAATTTTTGGGCCTTTGATGATCAAAGGAGGAGGAGGCCCCGTCGCTGATGCCATGGTTGCTAGGCTTTTCTGTTGTTGTCTATACTTTTCTTTGCCTGTATTTTCTATACTGTACTTTTTTTGTACCTGCATTTGGTTAGTACTAAACAACTTATATGTATGCATGTTTATTCACTTCAATTAAGAAAGAACAGAATTTCTCCTTTTGATTTTCAATTTTCGACTTTTTCCTTGATTTTTTTCCTAATTTTTTTTTTCGATTTTTTTTTTCAAAGATGAACTCTTTTTATAACCACAGCATGCACAGCTGTACTAAGAGTCTCTCCAAAGTTGAAAAGATCAACTTAGGGAGGTATGGTCTATCTCCTATTGCTTATTGTCTCTTCTTTCTTTTGGTTCATTCCTTTGTAATAGAAAGGATCCATTACTCAGGTTTGGTTAGAGGACCACCTCCAAGTAGTTGCTGCTCCTACTTTCTTACCTTACAACCCCTCTCAGTATCGTATGCGGAGGATCCTGATCACTCATCCGACTACTGATGCATGGACCTCATGGCTGATTGAGCTGGGTCCAAATGAGGTACTGTGGTACATTTTCTGGTATGACATCACCCGTTTTATCCAGGTTAGCTCTCGCCATACTCGGGTTTACCTTTTAGGCCTTACACACTGTACTTGGTACTGCGCTTCGCGCGTTTTGAGGCAGATGGGGATAGACCAAACTGTTCCCATTATGGATGGCATTTCAGCTGATTCAGCCACCACTCCGAGTGTTACCCGAGCCGTCCTTAGGGCTTGGGTTAGAGACCAATCATATGGTTAGGCCTTTACCTAATCCTGCCGGTGTTCAGACTTCTCCTGAGTATCGAACCTGGTTCATTGATGCTGTTTGGCCGATTGAGAGGCCAAGGAGGACCGCACTGCTGAGTGCACTTGAGGGTTGGGCTCAGGCTGACGCTGATAATGAGGTTGGGACTGATGAGGAGATTGTGTTGTCTCCCCGGACAGGCGAGGTTGGAGAGAGTTCAACAGCTAGGGATGACTCGGAGGATGTTGCCCCACGGAGGCGCCGGGACACCTAAACTCTTATAGGCTTTTGGACTCTAGACTTTATTTGGAGATTTGACTTTGGATTTTTTTTTTTTTTTGACTTTGGATGTATGTTTTTTTTTTTTTGGACTTGGACTTAGACTTCATTATTTATTTATTTTTCTTGGACTCTTTTGCTTTCTGCTTGACTTCGAACTGTTTGACTTTATTGCTTTAATTGAGAATGTCATTTGACTTTTAAGCTTTCCAAGCATTTTCCAACTTTATTTATTCAAGCTCTAATTTTTGCCTAAGCCGCCCTTTCGGGTTTTCAACTTAGCGAGCTACCCATTTTTGCCTAAGCCGCCCTTTTTGGGTTTTCAACTTAGCGGGCCCCGACTCTTGCCTAAGCCGCCCTTTCGGGTTTTCGACATAGTGGGTTTTTCTCTTTTTTTTCTTTTCTTTTTCTTTTTTTCTTTTGCACTTTTTCTTTTCTTTCCTCTTTTTTTTTCGGCAAAGAAGAATGAATTATGAAATGATTTTTCTCATTAATGTTTAGACCGCGCCCAAAGAGGGCCGCCTACATATCTCCGATACACAATTTCTTTTTTTCGAGGAGAATCAGGTCTAATGTAGCTCTTTTTTTACACCATGCAATGACTGTAATTTACACATAATATCTTTTTAGCTGATCTAAATTACATGGATTCGTGAACTCCAAACCATCTAAATCAGTCAAAATGACGGCTCCGCCGGACAGTATCCCCTTTAGAATGTAGGGCCCAGCCCAATGAGGGCGGAACTTCCCACGCGGGTCTATGACTGGTTGTCTAATTTCTTTCAAGACCAAACAACCTTCTTCCAGTTTTCGGTCTTTGACCTTCTTATTAAAATGTCGTGCCATTCTCCTCTGGTAAACCTGCGTTCGGTGGATCGCTTGCAATCGTTTTTCATCCATACTAAAGAGTTGCAAATGATAATTCTTAGCCCAATCTGCTTCGCTGATTTGGCTTTCCCGGATAATCCTCGCCGACTGAACTTCCAGCTCAATAGGCAACACTGCTTCCATACCATACACTAAGGAATACGGGGTCGCCCCAGTAGGCGTTCTGATTGAAGTCCTGTATCCCCATAGGACATTCGGTAACTGTTCATGCCAAGCTTTGTGCTTTTTAACTGTCTTCTGCAAAATGACTTTTATAGCCTTATTTCCAGCCTCTACAGCCCCATTTGTTTGTGGACGATAGGGTGAGGACTTATGATGTTGGATTCTCTTTTCTTTCAACAAATCAAAAAATTGACTCTGAAAGTGGGACCCATTATCAGTGATGATTTCAAATGGCGTTCCGTACCGACAAAGGATGTTAGTACGATGAACTGTGCTGCCTTCTTGGCATTCAATCCACTTAGTGAAATAATCAACAGCGACCAGGATAAATTGATGACCATTGGAAGCCTTTGGGTGGATTTTTCCGATCACGTCTATGCTCCAAGTTGCGAAAGGCCATGGTGAAGCAATAGGATTCAAATTGACCGAAGCCTGTCTTTGCAGCTTAGCAAAAATTTGACACTCATGGCACTTCTGCGCGTGCCTCACGCAATCTGCATTCATGGTCGACCAGTAATAACCCAGGTTCACGATTTTTCGAGCCAAGGCTATCCCGTGCATGTGTGGACCAGACTCCCCATTATGTAAGGAATCCATGATGGTTTGAGCTTCTCCCTTATCAACGCACCTTAGGTGCAGGCCATTCCAACTTCTTTTATACAGAACTCCCCCAGTAAGGAAATATCCGGATGCTAACTGTCTCAATGTCCGTTGATCAGTCTTAGCGGATCCCTCCGGGTAGGCTTCATTCTAAAGATAATTATGTATATCCCAATACCAGGGCTTGTCATCCACCAAATTCATGATATGTGCTGGCTGTTTCTATAGCCGAACTGTTAGAGGTCGAATGACTTGGTCTCCCCCTACATTAACCATAGAGGCCAAAGTAGCCAGAGCATCAGCAAACTGATTTTTGGCTCGCGACAAGTAGTGGAAGGATAAATCCTCAAATTGCTGAGCCAACTCGTCCAAGCGTTGTAGGTAAGGAACCAAATGCTCTTCCTTAATTTTCCATTTTCTCAAAGCTTGGGAGACTATTAAATTGGAATCCCTGAAAACCTTGAGGACCTTTATTTCCTTTTCCAGGGCTGCTTCTAACCCCTTTATGCAAGCTTCATACTCGGCTTCATTGTTGGTGCAGTCGAAATCTAATTTGACTGCGATTGGGATGTATTCTCCACAAGGAGTTTTTAATACGACTCCAACCCCATTCCCATGGTAGTTTGAAGCTCCATCGAAGTACATTTCCCATACTCCACTTTCCAAGCTCAACAAGTCTTCATCAGGAAATTCTACCTCCGGTATTTGGTCCTCAACCGGTAATTCTGCTAATTGATCAGCCAAGGCTCCGCCTTTCACTGCCTTCCGTTGTACAAATTTTAAATCATAGGCTGCGAGCACCGACACCCACTTAGCCATCTTACTGTCAAGAACCGGCCTCTCCATAAGGAATTTCAAGGGGTTCGATTCAGAAATAACGTATATGGTGTAGGACGAGAGATAGTGCTGCAGTTTTGTACAAGCCCAAACTAGAGCCAGACACAACTTCTCTATCTTATTGTATTTTAGCTCGTAGTCTAGCATCCTCTTGCTGAGGTAATACACGGCATTCTCTACCCTGGTGTCTTCTGCTTGTTGAGCTAGCATTGCACCCATCGCTTCTTCTATCACTGATAGGTACAATAGCAAAGGCTTTCCTAGACTTGGTGGCTGTAAAATTGGCGGGGATAATAGATATTGCTTGACTCGGTCAAAAGCTTTCTGACAATCCTCATTCCATTTCATAGATACCCCTTTCCTGAGTAATTTGAAGATCGGACCACAAGTATCAGCCAATTGATTAATGAACCGGCTGATGTACTGTAGCCTTCCCAGGAAACCCCGAACTTCTTTTTCCGTCTTTGGTGCTGGCATTTCCAGAATGGCTTTGGCTTTTGAAGGGTCAATCTCTATGCCCTTCCGACTGACCATATGCCCCAGAAATACTCCAGATGTAGCTCCAAACAGACATTTCGTCGGGTTGAGCTTTAAATTGTACTTTCGAAGTCTAAGGAAGAACTTCTCAAGTGCTGTTGTATGCTCTTCAGCTGTTTTTGATTTAACAACCATATCGTCCACATACACTTCTACTTCTTTGTGAATCATGTCATGGAAGATGGTCGTTGCCATTCTTTGATAGGTTGCCCCGGCATTTTTGAGCCCAAAAGGCATAACCCTGTAACAGTAGGTTCCCCACTCCGTGATGAATGCCGTTTTCTCTTTGTCTGGCAAATGTATCATTATTTGATTGTATCCGACAGCAAGATCAGTCAAGGAGACCATCTCGTGTCCAGCCATTCGATCCACCAACAAGTCAATATGCGACAGGGGGAAGTCGTCCTTCGGACATGCTTTATTCAAATCCCGGTAATCCACACACATTCTGACTTTGCCATCTTTCTTCAGCACCGGCACAATATTCGCTAACCATGTCGGGTAGGCAATGGGTTCTATGAACTTATTCTCCAATTGCTTGGCTACTTCCTCCTTGATTTTCAAGGACCATTCTGTTTTAGCCTTCTTAGCTTCTGTTTTACCGGTTTAGCCTCAGGGTATACTGGAATCTTATGCACCGCTATTGCCGGGTCAATTCCCGTGATGTCACTTGCCTTCCACATGAAGCAATCGGCAAACTTCTTCAAGCATTCAATGACCTGTTCCCTGTTCACACAGTCAGATGCAATGTATGTATGTTCATTTTCTTCTTTGCCAATTATTATTTTTTCTTTTTCATTTTTTATTTCGTTTATTTGATTTTCATTATTTTTGCTTGGAAATGCTTGGAAAGATAGACACGCGGGGTAGCCAATAATTTGCAAGCTCTTATTGATTAGGACGGAATTGTCCTCAAAAATTACATCAAATTTGAAGTCTGGATTTTCTAAATCCGACACAGACGACTCAGAACTGGAACTGGACTCTGACTCAGTTTCAGACTCAGGGTCAGACTCAGACTCAGTACAGGACTTGATTACACACTTTGACTCTAGGTTTGACTCGGGAGGGGGTTTATCAGCAGCGCGCTCCTCCTCGGCGTACCAGTTGGTGAGAGGCCCTTTGTGCGGCTTGATCAGGCTCAGCAGGTCTTGGTTCTCATCATTTCCTGTAATGACCATAACCTCGTCAAAGAGACTGGGCTACATGAAGTCTTCCACTTCTAGTTCAGTTATTACTTCTGGCTTGTTGTCCCAGGTATCAGCAAATATTTCCAGGACATAGATGTCATTCATTTCTAGGAATAGTTCGAAAGGATCAATCAATTCCTGGTCAGCAACGATAGCATTTATCCGGTGATTTGGTGAAGGATTAGTGCTAATGTTTGGCTTATTCCTTAGAATAATTGAACCGTTGTCCACCAGGTCTTGGATGCGGTTCTTAAGCGTCCAGCACGCTTCAGTCTTGTGCCCGTTACCCTGATGATACTCACAGTATTCGTCAGCTCTGTAGTTCCTTGGTAATGGGTTGGGTGGCGGCCTTGCTTCCAAAGGCTTGATGTAGTTTGCCTTGACAGCCTCTCGGAATACCAAAAGGATTGGCATCCCGAGATCAATGTAAGTCCTCCTCGACTGACTGCCATTTCTCATGTTTCCCACACGTAAAGGATTCGTGGGGGTGATGCTTGCCACTTTGTGGACTTTGCTAGCTTGGCTAGGCTTCTTGTATTTTGAGGTTCCCGAGTCTTCTTTCAGTTGCCCCATTTGAATTAAATCCTCTACCTTGGTTGTAGTAGCAATGAGCGACTGAAACGTTGGTAGGTACTGAGTTTGCAGTTGCTGTTGGTAGACAGGCAGCAGATTTTTAATGATTATGTCTACCTGTTCTTGTTCTGAAGGCCGATTGATCATTTGGGCGGCCTTGGCCCTCCACCTCGTAAGGAACGAGGAAAAGGGTTCATTGTTTTTTTGTTTGGTGGTCTCCAGCTCCCTCCGAGTAACGTCCACCTCTATGTTATAATGATATTGCGTTTTAAACGCATTGCAGATGTCTTCCCAGGTCTTCATTTTAGACCGATCCAGGCTGACAAACCACCTCAAAGCAGCACCGGTGAGTGATTGTTGAAACAACTGAGCAAGGAGCTCGCTGTTCAATCCGAACGGGTTGAGGGCACCCACATACATTTTCAGGTGCGTTTTGGGACAAGTGGTTCAGGCAAACTTGTCCATGTTGGGCATTTTGAACTTTGTTGGCAGTCTTGCTTCGGGGAACAAGGACAAGGAGTCCATGTCCACCACTTCCTTGTGTGTCTTAAGGGCAGTGATCGACCTTTCCAGGAGTTCCAGTTTTTCTCTCATTTTCTGAGCTTCCAGCTCAGAAGCAGTTCTGGAGGGCATGTCATCCAGGTTAAGGGCAGGGTTTGTCGGTTCAGCAGCAGGTCCCTGATTAGAGGTAGCAGGTCCACTTCCCCCAGCAGAAGCCCCATTTCCATTACCACTACCTAGTTCAGCTATTAGGGCAGTTCTCTGGGCAGCTAATGCCTCATTCATTCTAGCCTCCATTCTGGCTTCCAGTTGTTCTATGAGATTTTGGATGTCAGCAAGTGATGCCATAGGTGCAGTTGAAGTTGGTGAAGCTGGTGAAGCTGGTGAGGTTGGTGATAGCACTGTAGGTGTGACTGGAACCTGGATAGGCACTCGAACAGTGGCTACCTGATAGGATAAAGGTAGCTGGATTAAGGTACAATGGGTAGTATTCTGTATCAGGGTATCTGAAGTAGATCGACTCTTTTGTCCAGTTGTGCATGACTAAAAAGAATATTTTGTGTTCTTTTTAATGTTCTTAATGTTTATGAGCTGATATGTCATGAATGCGCACAACATAACGTCATAATTCGTCTTAATGATATGATTCACATCATTGGGTGCATACAGCCCTAAAGGATAGGTTCTATAGGCTATGACACAAATAGAGCATTGGCTTATTAAGGGACCCTTGAACCTTGAGTAAGGATATACCTAACCACATGTGAAACAAAGAGTTTCGCGTGGGTCCAACAGTACGCATACTCATGGGCCACCCCCAAAAGGATTAGGGATGGTTTGCGGTAACAGGGAGGACGCTTTGGCTGTCCGTCGACATAATCAAGGAGACCTGCCGATCAGCGCTACTTGCTATCCAGACTCAGAAGTTTAAACAGAGAGAGAAGAAATTCATTTGAAATTCATTTTTTATGCAATGGAGAAAAAGATTCTCAATTCGTGCAAATAAATAAACAAATTTAAGTGATTTAAAGTAAATTTCAATTAGGTCCAAATTCTCCTTATTAAGCATTCTTAAAGAAAGAATACTTAATCTTTGTTGGGGTACCCTGCAAAACAAAGCATAGTAAAATAATACCCTAAAGAAGGGCAGGTTAGTTTACACAACAATTATAGTCCACTTTATGTAAAACGATTACATCCTCCCCAGCAGAGTCGCCAAACTGTGAACCCCTCCCCCGGAAATAGGCATATAATGCATATGACTAAGGGCAGAAATGCACGTGAATGTGTGAGTCGCCACCTTGTTTAATTATTTTAGGGTAAACTAGGAAAAAACCCTAAGTTGACGCCAATTTTAATTAACCTAATTACTAGATTAATTATCCCAATGTTTAAGGCACAATCTACGAACCCGAGGTGGATCCCGAGACTATGTCATGCTGATTAACTAACCAATGAATGAATGCTTTGCAAGGTAAATGATGTAATTGGACCAATGAAATGTTAAGTGATTTCGACTTGCCACTCGGGGTTAAATCCCGAACGTGCCTACGTACTTCCATTTGAATGGAAGATCAAAGTCGACGTAGTTCGATAGGCCTTTTTTAAAGGGCTTTGAATGGGTATGCTTAATGCATGAGTGTGTGCATGCTTCGTCCATTTTGTTTAGGCATTTTGCCAAAGTTTGATTGATTTGTTGTTTTAGGCATTTGTTGCCAAAAGTGTTGATTTAAGGCTTTTAGCCAAAAAGATTGATTTAGGCAATTGTTGCCAAAAGTTGATGTGATTTAGGCAATTGTCGCCAAAATTGATTATTTGAAGGCTTTTAGCCAAAATGAGTTGATTTAGGCAGTTTGTTTGCCCAAAGGTGTTGATTGGGTGATTGTCGCCAAAATGAGTGATTTAAGGCTTTTAGCCAAAAGATTGATTAATTCAAGGCATTTTGCCAAAGCTTCGATTTAAGCGATTTGTCGCTAAAAATGATTAATCTACTTATAGGCAATTTGTTTGCCAAAAGTGATCAATTGAATTGCAATATAGGCAATTTATTGCCAAAAAACGTGTTTAATTAAGGCCATTTAGCCACAATTATTGATTAATTGGATTTAAGTCGGACTGTTCGAAATAAAGGCGATTATACCATAGTCATTAATTGACTAGATACTTTAGCCAATATTGTCGGATTTAGGCTTTAATACCACGATTATTAATTAACCGGGCATTTAAGCTTAATCATATTTAATTAAGGCAACTTATTTGCCAAATTGATGACGTGAATGCATTTATGCAACAGTTTAATTCAGAATTGGAGTAGAAGAAGAATATGCATGAAATGCTGAAATTAAATAGACAGGGTTTCGTTATTACCTGAGTTAATCGGCGGCCGTTTCTTAGCTTCAGCTTGAAAATTCCAGATTAAGCTCCTCGTTTGGGGAATATTAATTAGAATTAATTTAATTTAAGTGGCCAAATATCACAACAGCAGAGTAATAGAAGCCTACACTAAATGCAAAAAAGCAGTGAAAGAACCGCAAGGAGCGTAGGGGAGAAGAGAGCGTCCGTCAACATAGACTGAGTGAATAAAACTGACGAATCGGGGCTGTATTTATAGGGAAAAATGGGCTGGAGGGCGGCAGCGGCCGCCGCCGTGGACGGCTGCCTCAGCCGCCCTGGCCGGCCGCCGTCGCCGCCGTGGCCGGTGGGCTTGCTAGTCTTTCCTTCCAAAGGCTTTTTCGGGAGTTCCGTACCTTCGAAAAATATTTCGGGACCAGTTCCGCGATCCTCGTAATTTTCTGGACGTTTCAAGTACCATATTGGCATACTTTCGGTGAACTTTCCGAATGGCCTCCGGTCTGGCCGGACTGTTTGCAGTCCGGAAAAATAGGCTCTTTGAGCCTCAAAATTTGAGTATTCACAGAGAATTTTTTATTGCTAAGAGAAACTCTTGCAAAATTTTCTCTCAAAACTCCCTTAACCTAAAATCTATAATAAATCTTATTGATTTGGGTTGAGAGAGAAAAATAAAATCTATAAAAACACACATCTAATCTCAGATTTTGGACTATTGGATCAAAAGCCAAGTTGTTTGAGTTTCTTCATCCACTTTTGAACTAATCTTCAAAAAATCCTCAAAGGTAGTTTTTGAGAACCTTAGCTTCATTCTTACAACTTTTTCTTTCTTTTTTCGGTGTTTTAGACATCTCTATTGGGCTTGGTTGAGAGGAAAACTAAGGATCAATAAATAAAGGCTCTCCGTGCTATTGTGGCACACTGCCTAAGCCAGTGGCGCAAGCCATTGCGTGTGGCATGAACCATAGGCCAGTGGCGCAAGCCACTGTGTGTGGCATGAGCCATAGGCCTGTGGCTCACGTAACATGAGCCCAAATGCCCTGTGTTTGACCTATTCTTTGTCTAAACCTTCTTGATTTGGGAAGGGCCTCACGCCACTACGTGGGGTGCACGCCACTACGTGGGGTGCACACCATAGCCACCTATGGAACAAGGCCCTTCATTTCAGAGGCCCAAAATGTTAAAAAAAAACTCAATAAATGCCCTTTTTCTCAGAAATCTAGTGACCTAGCTCCAATCCTAAAGTTTTGGGACGCGTATTTGGTCACAAATGGATCAAATAAACAATAGAACAAGGTTAAAAACTGTGATTGATGAATTTGTTCATCATTCTTGATGAACATCAAGATCATGAGCTTAAATCTTGATTAACCATTTAACTTCTCGTCTTTTAATTAATGTTCTTTACATCACAAGCACTTTACTTTTCTATCATTTAGTTTTATGTTCTTTAATTTAATGCCTTTATGTTTGTTATTGTGCTAACCCCTTATTCAATAATTTCTTATTTTGTTCATGCATCATTTCTTCATTCTTATGAGTGTGTGATTGTTGGTTGATTAGGATATATGATCTTTAGTTCTAGGAATATTATTCATCTTTGTTGTTATGTTGTTTGTTTGGATGTTTATTTCTTATTATGTTTTATTGTTTGTTATTGCAAAATGTGAACTTGTTTGTAATAAATAGATTGGGTTTGGAAAATTTGGAGGGGTGAGGATAGATTGTAATAATTAGGATGGTTTGTAACTCTTTTCTCCTCCCCCTTTCTTCATGAATGTTTTATATTTCATGTTAATTATGCTTGCAATAACTTGTGTAACTGACATTTTTTCCAAAAATTGCATAAAAGATTTACATCTCAATTTTAGTTAATCGCATTATTACTAATTGTAAATCTTTGGACAATGAGGAGGCCGATTTAGTTGGGCGAAATGGGTGCCTAATGCCTTCCCATTTCGTACCTAACTCCCCTCCCGTCTCTAGTTTAAAACCAAATTAACCAATTCCAAAGAATCGACTAATTCGAGAATTTTCCCTAATAAGAGTGGCGACTCCAAAATAAAACTCTTACCAAAGTGAGGGAATCTTTTTCTGAGGATTAAATGGGTTTAATAAAAGAAAACCAATTTTCAAATAAAATGAACCAAGCCCGTTTGACTCGATTCTTTCTAAACTTTTGGGAAAAATCACGCGAGTCCTCAGAAAGCACCAGAGAAGGTAGAGCCTAGAGGGAGGCGATAATAGAAACTATTGGAGCTATGAGTTGAAATATCAAGTTGGGTTTGTGGAATATGTTGTGAAAATGACACATGGAAAAGCTCATCTTAGGCTGTTGGTAGTGGATTTGATTTTGCATTTCATGATGTTGTTAAAAACTCCATTTAGGATGGACTTGGATAGTGAAGTGAAAGGTTCATGGGTGTTTGATTTCCTGGAGGCGTTAATTCACCGTTGCTCAGACTCAAGTGCTGCAATTTCTCTCTCTATTTTAGGTTTGGTTTCATTTGATCAATCAATTTGCCTTTTCTTTTACTAAGGGCAATTTTGTCCATTGATTTTTATCCTAAATATGTTTGACACGTCAAATCTGACGTGTCAAGTAATTTCTCATGCTACTCAGTAATTTTTTATGATTCAGTGGATTCCACAAGTTCTATTTGTGTTTTCGACATGCCACGCAGGATAGAGACACTTTGATTGAAAAAATTTTATCGTTTGAGAAACTTGATTGCAAACATTTTCCGTTGAGACACTAAAATATAAATTTTGGAGAGTTCAAACACTAAATTTCTAATTAAGCCTTTTCCAAATTTGAAGCAGCATCTTCTATCGACTCCATCTTCTCCTCCCTCTCTTGATAAACGAAGTGTGCAAATAAAAGCAAATGGATAAAGAACTTTACTGTCACAAAGATAAAGCCTTTTTAGTACTTCTTTTCATCAATCATGCCAAATTAGGAAACTTTTCTTGATTTGTTCTTTCTTTCCCTTCTCCTCATCCATAACTTTAACCTAAAGATTCTTTCACTCTATCCTTCATTTTAAAAGATTGATGTTTTTGAAGGTAATTGGTTATTTTGATATATTATTCTCAATTATGAAATTCAAAACCTAAAATTGATTTCTTTTTCCTCGCTATGTTCTAAAACTTTGACTTTTTTTTTTCACTTTAAGTTGCAATCTCTGTATTGGTTTATGGTTTCGTTTAGTATACTTAAATTCTGAATTTAGTTTAATTTTATGAGTATTTTTAGCGAAAAAAAAATTTTGAATTTGCTCTTTTTTTTGTTTGTCCATTTGCAGTAGAATCGGTACTATAACAATGTGTACTTACTTGGCTCAGATGCAGTTTTAAGTCTTGCTTTATGCTGCGATACCCCTTGACATTCAAGTTAATAATTAATACAATATTTTATTTTTTTTCTTGGCTTATCCTAAGATAAAAGCGCTGGATGCAAGAAAGACTAGAGACCAAACTCCATTTTGGATTAAACTTACCTAGATTCAAGGGTGGATCCAGCTTTGCCTTAGGGAGGCCACACACAAAATTTAAAAAGAAAAGAAAAGAAATTTCCTTGTGAAATATTATATTTACTCCTAAGAGTATATGTGTTTCTGCCAAAAAAGTTAAAAAAAAAAAAAATCTCCATACATTCATTCGGTCTAATTATGTCATCATTCTGTAAACAAGAATTAAGCATTAGTCCTAAACTAGTTGAATCTTTTATATCCAATATTCACTTTGATCAATATCAACGCAAAGTAAAGTTTAGTTAAAAAAATATTGGATCAATATCAATGCAAAGTAAAGTTTAGTTAAAAATGTATTAATATTTTTTATAAAAAAGATTTTTGAAGAAAAATTTTGAATATTAACAATTAGAATAAAGGAGTGAGTATATATTTTGTAAAGTTTATATATTTTGTATTTATATGAAATATTGATTATAAATATTGCTGTCCATTTTTTAATATCCAAAGAAATTAAAGTA
Source organism: Jatropha curcas (assembly GCF_041381405.1). Lineage (NCBI taxonomy): Eukaryota > Viridiplantae > Streptophyta > Magnoliopsida > Malpighiales > Euphorbiaceae > Jatropha > Jatropha curcas. The sequence continues at coordinate 14,447,830 of NC_143155.1, forward strand.
GACACCATAGATTTTTTTTATCTGATTAGTTAATGGGTGTTTTGCTTCATTTAATGACAAAAAAATTAATTTAATGGCAAATAAGCAAGCAAAAAAAGAAGCCACTATTCTAGAACCAGAAAAATCATCCTTCATGCTAAAGAAATAGAGCAAGGGGATTGACGAAATTTTCTCTGCAAAGAAGAGGAAGAAACCAGAAAAAAGAAAGAAAGGAACCAAGAAAATGAAGGTAAGAGGAGTGAGTATCCCATTACACAATAAGGACACTTATTGTCATTTTAGATTAATTCTCTCATATCTATCTTACTTTTTCACACATTTAATGGAAAAATAAAAAAAAAATGGACGAAAGGACTAAGTAGTGTGACAGAGGTAAACCTCAGGGATCATTAATTAAGATTGTTAAATTGTAGAGATGAGTTAGTTACTTTAGTCAAACGTCAGGGACAAAATAATTATTTTTCCCAAAAATAAAACCTATCAACATGTAAATGTTATGATTTTGAAAGCTCAATTATATGAATGTATTTTTTTAAAAAAAGGATATGTGAATGTATTTTTGATAAGTTTAGTTTCATGTTTTAAGATTTATACAAGCTTAGTTTCATACGTGTTATATATATTGCACCGCTAGATGGCATTGTGTAATTGAAGCGTGTGACATTTTCAGAAATTAAATGAATTCATTTGTGTGACTGTGTATTATATTTATAATACTTAATACTATTCACTGAGCTTAGGCACTCACCCTGCTTCACTTGATCTTTTTCAGGTTATTAATTTGCTTCTCCATTTGCTTCTATCCCCTCGGAGTAGTCTTACCTCTTGTTTTGGAAGGATTCATGTCTTTAAGTAATAGTCAATTACAAATTACTGTAAACTTTGGACTTGTCAAGTTAATTAAATATTTAAATTTATGATTTTGGATTATTACTTGATGTTTGGATAAATTATGGATGAAGTTATAAATTTCTAAGTATTGTGGATCAAGTGCTAAGCCTCATATAATGTTGGACATAGAAGTAATTATAAATAGGAAAAGCCTACTACTAGCTTTGGATGCTTTATTCCTTCTCAAGTCCAAAAAAACGAGTCGTGATAGTATCACATCTAAAATATAGAGAAAAATTAATGTATTATTAAAAGTGAAAAATAAGATAATTAGTTTTTGCTTAGTGAACGGGTCCCCACACATGTATTAAATGTTAAATTAGTTCAATTTTAACCATGATAATTAAAATTAATTTAATCTCACTTTTTCTATAACACCTGTCGCCTAGTCCCGAGAGACTTGACTGTGGATGCCACATTCGGTGCCGGAGATACCGTCCTAACTTAACATATAGATTATAAAATCAGATTATGAATTAGAAGTGATTAAGTATTCACAAGTTTAGCGAGTAATTTTTTTTTTTTGTTATTAAAATATATATAACTTATGAAAAACGATTTGAGAAAAATCCTGCAGATTAACTGCAAGAGTTTCCCTTAAAATGAGCTCACCAAAAATGTGAATACCAAAACACTTCCTAATCCAAATTCCAATTTCCAACAACTCCAATAACAATTAAGCAACATAACAACACTTCTGTATCTTCATAACTATATAAATCCTCAATAACATTTTAATGATCATCAATTAAATGCATTTATTATATATATCAAGTCCTTATGTTCTTAATCATACCAACTATCTTAAACATATTTTAGATCCAAACATTAAATAAAATCTCATGCTTATCTCCAAATATATACACCAAAATAATTTATAATTACATGCTTAAGTTATAATTCAAATAACATAATCTCCAAAAATGTAATAATTATACGTGTCATAATTCTTAATTACATCCAACTAATTCTACCACTACTAAAATAGTCTCTTCTGTTCTGAAGCTACTCTTCTGGTCTTCAAGTAGCAACCACGGTCTTCAACCTGCATGACAAAAATCAACGCGCTGAGTATAAACTCAGTGGTGCTCAAAAATGACCAACTTACCAGTGTTGCAATGGCAACACACTTAAAACATAAATTTTCATCAAACGATTTACAATCATAAAATCATTAACGCTTCAACATACATTTACATTTATAGCAAAAGAAATATCAAATAAACTTATAATTAATAACATAAATAATTTAATTCTTCCAAATCATAAATTCATTACTTAGACATTTATTATACCAATACACATACTATTTATTTTAAAACCATGTACCGAAATATCATGCTTTGAAAATTCATTCGATAATATAATCATTTATTTCCAAACTAAGGTTTACTAAAATAATATAATCTCATTCATTTAATTGCCTCAAAAATATTTTCCAAGGGGCTCACATACACTGAGGGGAAAGAGAAGCAGATAAGTTTTCATAGCTTATTCATAATGGCCTTAAGTCACTAACTTATCATAATATATGGAGCGCGTCCGCCCTAACATAAGACACCCATGTGCCTAGCATATGATTATAGCTTCTTATCATAATGACATTAAATATCGAGCATGCTCATCTTACATAATAAATCATATCACGCATCAAATTCACACCAAGTATATTAGAGCCCAAAAACATGGCTTTATTTCTTAAGTCATAACACTTCTTGTAAAACTTGTCTCTTTCTTTAGTTTTCATAAAATCATAATGTAAACTTAGTTTAGAAATCAAGTAATTCATGAAAATTCTCATACTTAAACATAATTACTTAACATAGGAAATTTCTCATAAACTCACTTTCTTGAAAACTTACTTAAAGTCATAATGAGATTTATCATAAATAAATTCTTATCATAGAAATCACTTATAGCATTGTAAAACATATATAAATCAAAAGATTCCATTTAAAGCATCCTTTATATATATATATATATATATATATATATATATATATATATATATATATATATATATGAGCATATCCATAGGTCAAACATACACACTTTGATGCAATTTATAATTCAAGACATAGGAATTTTCTCGTTCCTCAAGTATAACCTGGACATAAGTAGGAAAATTTCTCATTTTTTATTTACTTAGGCAAAACAATTGCCTAACCAATCTAACATCATGCATTTAGTCTCAATAACATGTTCATATCATCAATTCACCTCACTAAACCTTAACATACCAAATCCCCAAATTTTCTAACATTTTTAATCATAAGAAAAATTACCAAATCATAACAAATATTCAAGTTACATTACTCAAGTATATACATAGCATAACTTTTTCTTAAGTACAAATAAGCATACTATTATGCTAGACAAGTAAGTTTCATAGCTTATGTAATAGGTATAAAATAAATATTTACTCCCATCATATTCAATATTTCTTGAGTAATTTTATATGTAAATCATTTGAGTAAGGTTTGTTTATAAATTGGAAAAGATTTTGAGAGTTTTATGAACAAATGATCTAAATCAAGAAATTTTCAGCATTTTAGTAACCTTGACCTTTGCTGTGTTTTTAGGACATAACTTGAGTTATAGGTCTCCAAATTGAGTGAAGTTTATTCATTAGAAAGCTAGGACAAAATGCTACAAATGTTATGAAGGGATCACATCCCAGATCAATCCATAAGATGGTAAACAAAAGCTAGGAACACAAACCAACAGTCTAGACTCGAGTCAGCAAAACCAAGTCCAATGTTTATTAAATTCCTATTTGTCCAATCACTCCAATTAAACCAATCCAAAACCAGGGAAGTCTTAAGACATAGGGCAACAACTTTCATGAAGAACTCAGAATATAATCTTGCCATTATAGTGGTCAAAATGGGCACTCAATTCACAAATGCATGTGGCCTGGCATAACATAGTCAATTTGGGTGTTTGTTGAGCTATATGTACCCAAATTGGACACAAGAGGATGGGTTGGAAAGCTAAGAATTAGACCTACAACTTTCATGAAGGACTTAGACACAGATGGAAAATAAAACGAATAGAAAAACAGTCCTTAAAAACACCCCATAACACATTTAAATCCTCATCATGCATAAATCACACTAATTCCCCACTTTCCCCAATTTAACTTACTTTAGTCATGGAAAAGAGTTTGAAAAACAAAAAATACAAGGTAGAGATTTCTACCACATACTAAATACTCATCAAACATCATCTTAAGAGCATAAACCAACAAAGAAAAATAAGAAAACTTAAGGCCCTTTTTCCCTTGATAGGTTCGGCCACTCTTGGAAGAAGAAGAAGGAAATGTTTTCCTCTTCAATCAAACATATAATCATGCTTAGAAATCACCCAAGAACACATTGATACAACCAAAGTTCAACAATAAAATCATTTCATACAAAATTCCCAAATTTTCACGAAGTAGGATAAACTCACAAAATCAAAAATCAAACAAGGTAAGTGTGTTTATAAACACTAACCTTAAAAACACACTTAGCAAGCTTCAATTAAAGCTCCTTAAGCTTTAGTATTGCCTTTTGTCTTTGGTAGAAGGCTCTCCACCCTTTAGCTCAAGTAGTAACTCTCCAAATTTGCTTGAAATTAGTCACAAAAAACCACTTCTCAACCTTAATTCTCTAGGATTAATTACTTAAATCAAGTTGGGTGGGTTGAATTTGGTGCATTTAACAAGTAAGAAGTGAAAAAAAACAAAGAAGAGAAGAAGAAGAAGTTGGCGTTAACATGGAGAAGAAAAAGAAGAAGAAAAAGAAAAATTGTTGCTCAAATAATTGAGAAGCTGACCTTTACAAAGTGATCAAAGGGTATTTAGGCCTTTTTCCACAATTGGATGGCTAAGATTAAGTCAATAGTAATCTCATCTAATGGCTAAAAATATTCTCCAATTAAATTCCTTCAAAATATTATTTTTCTCCACAAAATTCTCAAATTTACTCTATAAAAATAATTCCTCAAACTTCCTTAATTAATATAACACCATAATTCACTATTCACTAATTATCTAAATTCTCTAAAAATATTCATTACTTACTTTCTATCCATAAAAATTATGAAAGCATACTCCAAAAATATTAAATAAATATAAAACATAGATAGTAATTTTTTCAGGCCAAAATAATACCGATTTCCGGACCGGTAGTACTATTCACAGACCTGTGGTACTATTAGACCAGTAAATCACTATCCATCCATAGTTAATTATACTCAATATCTTTCTCGAGTCTAAATAAAATATTATTCCCCTCTCTGTAGCACCATTCATGACCCGATAAAAATAATACTATTTTAATATTCGAAAATTTTGAGGCGTTACATTTTCCCTCCAATGTAACCTCCTTTTGTCATGTTATCATTCAAATGTTAATCTGATTTTGTTAGGACGAGGCTTTCCTTAAGAAAATCAAAATATTTTTCATCTAAATGGAAAAAAATTTTAAATCATTATACTAGTTTGGAGAACTTGAGAAGAAGAAAATAGAAAGATAGGGAGATGGGTGGTGCAATTGTAACATCCCATTTTTCTATTGAATCGAGTGTTGCTTCGAGTCGAGTCGGGCTGATCCAAAACCCGGTTCGAGCTATTAGAGTCCAGAGTGGGGTAAAATGGAAGGTAATTGAAATCAGGAAAAGAAGTGGACCTACTTGAAGGAAACAAAAAGATCAAAGTATAAGGATTAGGACTTACTTGCACTAAAAGATAAAGCTTAGGTATTAAGTTGTAACATATTGACAATTGAGGTACCATTTGGTAATTTTCACATAAAAATCCTTGATATTTTAGAGATGTACCCGTGAGTTCCATTCATTTTCATTTCTTCATCCTTATCTTCATCTTCTTCCTCTACTTTCCTCTTCCACCTTCCTTTCTCCATCACTTTTAATGGTAGTGAAGATTTTAATGGGAGTTAAGCATTAATTCAACTTCTATTCTATCCAAGTAAGTAAACCTTCTTGAATTTCATACTTGAATCATTTGGTGATATTTTTAGAGTATTCATAAATTCTTATGTATAGGAGAGGTGAGCTCAAGGTAAAAGGAAGCTAAAAAGAAGAGCTTAAGCTTTTTGGAGTGAAGGTGTGCTATCTCTTTTAGTTTAATTAATTTCCTTGCATGAGAATTTGTGTGGTGTGTTGATAATGAGCAAATATGTTGTTTAATGTTGAGTAAGATGACTGAAAATGGTGAAAGAGCATGAGATGCAATGAATAAATGAAGTAGATATTGAGTTCATGCTGAAACAGGTTTTGCTGGAAAAGTAACCAGTAAATTCACCTTGATTTTGACCCTATTTAATGATGGAATTAGGAAGTGTCATAGAAGAGTTATTTGTTCCTCTATGTGTTAGCTTTCCATGGGTTTTTGAATCACCCAAATCGGAGTTGTAAATTGAGAGATATGACCAAAATAGTATAGACTGCGCAAGCTGGAAAACACGACGCGCGCTCGCGAATTTCATTGCGCGCTCGCGAATTTGGCCTGTGAACTCTCTGACTCTCATTTTGCACTTCTCGCGCTCGCGAATTTCATTGCGCGCTCGCGACTTTGGCCTGTAAACTCTTTGACCCTCTTGTGTGCTTCTCGCGCTCGCGACTTTGCATGGCGCGCTCGCGAATTGTGTTCTGATGCTCTTTTGGACTTCATTTTCTATGCAATTGTATTCCTTTGCTCAACTTGTATGCCTCCAATCATTTTAAAACAAAAAGACAACATGAGAACATGTATCAAACCAACATGCAAGCATGCAAATGATGTGAAATGAGGTAAACACTATGGTGTATGAAGTTATGAATTTTATGCAATTGCATTCCTTTGCTCCACTTGTATGCCTTCAATCATTTTAAAACAAAAAGACAATATGAACACATGTATAAACACAAAATGCAAGCATGCAAATGATGTGAAACTAACAGGACACAAGTTGCCCGCTTGGCAAGGCTATCAGCATACAGGTAAGCAGTAAGGTTTATGAAATTATGAAGCAGGTAATTTCATGACACAAGCATGTGAAAAATAACATGACACAAGCGTGCAAATTATGACACAGTTACTATGCATTTGTTTTAGCTATTGACATACCATTAATATGCTCCATTGAGGTTAGGTAGAAACCACGTAGATAAGGCTATGTCGCGACATAGGATAGCAGATCTGCGCCCCATACAGTTTGGTACTCCGGCTACAGGCCGTTGAGTGGATATGATTATATAATGGCCATAGCAGCCCAGTCATACAGTATTCATACAGTTTCATATAGTTTTTCTTATCACTTTGGTTTCACTATAACCTTATGGAGCTATACAGTTATATTGACTACAAATTTCATAATCATACAGTATAATGAGCAGCAAGTATGTTAATGAAAGTATCATGATATGTGTGCTTACATTCCATATGTGAGTACATGTTTATTTCTACATATGTATGTGCTTATATGTTTCTTTATTCGTTGCGATATTCACTGAGTTTTAATAAAAGTTGCAGAATTCATACAGCATAAAGAACACCAGGTAAGATCATGAAAGTATAATGCTATATATGCTTACAAGTTTATTTATTTAATTTTTAAGGAGCCATACAGTTATGAGATGTTATTAATCATAACTTAATCAGTTTTTCTTTTCTGGATTTAATCTTATTTATTCATTTAGTTTTCAATATTAAATATCTTTTCAATGTTTTAATTTGTCTAAACCATATCTTGAACTATCTGCATTGAGGCATTCACATGCAAGTATCATATGAGTTTGAAAGCACAAAAGCTTTATTTTTTTTCCTTTGGGTGAATGGTTAGTTCTAATAATAGCTAGTAAAAACAAAATTCAAATTACTCACTTCTTACATATAGATACATTGGATATTGAAATATCAGTGATTTATCTGTCTCATGATTTGAGAGTATGGACTTTTCTTTATTCATGTCAGTTCATGATTTTTTTTTCTTAAAAATAATATTTTTTTTGAGAATCTAATCTTTGTAGAACATATAGTATTAAATTATTAAAATATGAGCAATTAATTGTGGCAAATCACTAACTAAAACATGATTTTGGGTAAAAATTTGAGATTCCGTTGCTCTGCAATTTTATGAAGTTGCTAAAACTCTTCTCCTCTGATAAATGTTATTTTTATAATATTTTTAATATAGTTTTTATTAGGATTTTAGTGTTTTTAATTACTTTAATTAGAATTTTTCAAACTTAAACCATTACTTATCCTCAAATAACAAAAGTAAAAACAAAAGAAAAATACAAGCTAAACAAACTAAAAAAGTTAGCTTTATTTTGTTGGGGATAATTATTCACAATCTCAAAAATATAAAAAATTTCTTAACACGAGAATAAACTAAGTGTTTCCTAAACTAATTATTTTCTTGCAAAAATTTAACTACCAGCAAAACACATTCTTTAATTTAAACATGAGTTAATAAGATCTTCAATAGCAATATTTGTTCAAGTTATGACAAATAGAATATGAATTCTCATGAAGATTATTAACCTTTAAATAAAATGTTTAACAATATAAATTTAACATTCTCATAGGCAAAATTAGTCATCCCTTCTCCACAATTGAAATTGTTGGCTCAAGGATCAATTTTATCTTTAGATTTTGATGATTATGCGAAATAAATAAATTTAATATTTTTATATGTGCTAATATTAACTTATGCAGAATTTGTTTTATATGGAAATTGCTAAAGAAGACAAGTTCCTACAAATCCAAGATTCTTTGAACACTATGAAGATTATTGAAGATTTTTTTTAGTGGTTAGTATCTTTGGATATTTTGTAGGATAGAGAAAATATTCTTTTATAAGCACAAAAATATTTTTTTTTTCTTCTCTCTCTATCTTAGGATATTCTTTTAGTGGCATTTTAGAAAATGATGATGTTGTAGATTTCAATCAAGCAGAATGAACAGTCAGAACAATTAGAACAGCCAAAAAGTGAGCAGAATGTTGATAATCAAGCTGGACCAAAATATGAACATGAAGATCAAAATGCAACTGAAAGTCAAATGCTAGAAACAGAAAATGAGAATTTTGAATTACCAAAGAGTGGCGATTCTAAAAGTATCATCCTCAAGAAGGATATCACAGACAACCCTTCAGAAAGGATGATGACTAGAGCTCAACTTAAGAGATTTTTGATAATGTTGCTTTCGTTTCTCAATTAGAACCTAAGAATTTAGAAGATGCTCAAAATCAGTTTGAGATAAACCAAGTTTGGAAACTTGTTTCTAGACCTAAAAACCATTCTGTTGTTGGAACAAAATAGGTGTTTAGAAATAAGCTTGATGAACAAGGTAATGTTGTGAGAAAAAAAAAAAAAGCAAGGTTAGTGGCTCAAGGTTACAACCAAGAAGAGGGAATCAATTTTGATGAGACCTTTGCTCCGATTGCTAGAATTGAGGCTATTAGAATGCTTTTGTGCATTTGCATGTTTTAAAAACTTTATGTTATATCAAATTGATGTGAAAAGTGTAAGAAGTGTATGTAGAATAACCACCTGGTTTTGAAGTTTTATGATAAATCAAACCATGTTTACAAATTTACTAAAGCACTTTATGGTTTAAAACAAACACCCAGAGTTTGATATGAAAGATTATGTAAGTTTTTGTTAGAAAATGATTTTTCTAGAAGAAAGGTGGATACTACACTATTTATTAAAAACAAAGCACCTGATATTATAGTCGTGAAAATCTATGTCGATGACATATGCATTCTGTTTTCCCAATTAGATATTATGAGACTCACTATTTCCATAATCATCGGTGTCGCGAATGTAAAGAAATAATTGGTAAAACACCGAGTCACATCCTTAATGGAGTTCCTTCCAGATCGGTCTCTACTACTCTTTATGAGATATGGACCAGTAAAACACCGAGTCTTAAACATGTTAAGATTTTGTGATGTCTCGCTTATCTTACGAAGCTGACATCTAATAAATTGGAAGAGAAATATATTAAAGTTAGGTTTATTGGATACTATAAAATCGTTGACCTTTCTTCTGACTTATAGTGTAAAATCGACAAAAAAATAAAAAAACGAAAGGACAATAACGTATAATCGTACCAAAATATGAAAATGAAAGTAATCCAGCTTTTTCAAAATAGTTGACCTTTTTCTGACTTTATACTATAAAGTTGAAAAATTAGACGTAAAGACAATAGCATATAACAGCACCAAATTACTATGTAAATAAAAATAGTCTTTTCAAAATAGAGAGATAAAATAGTTAATTTTAGCAAACTATAAAAACAAATATATAATTTTCTAATCAAATAATATTCAAATAGTAACGAAGAAACAAACAAGGGTATTACTTTCTTTTCTCTGAAAAAAAAAAAAAAAAAGACAGTAGTAATAATGATAGTTCACTGTGGTTATGGTGTATGGGTAATTAGGTGGCAACTGAACTTCTCATCGAAGGAAGAGTCGCAATTCTTATATATACACTTCTCTCATGTTAATTGTTCAACTTGATAAGTGAAACCACAACATCTCTCATAGAGGGTCTAGCATCAGCTATCGGTTCAGTGCATTCAAGTCCCAGTTCTAGCAGTTTCAAAGCTTTTCGTTGCTCATCTCTTTCCCAGGAACTGATTTCCTGATCCAGAAAGCAAATGTACTTATCATTCTCTTCCAGCTTCTTCCTTGTCCAGGACACAATATCCTCACCTTCTTCAAAGTTGGGGTCTACGGGCAATTTTCTACAGAGAAGCTCAAGCAAAATTACTCCGTAGCTGTACACATCAACTTTCTCTGTCAATCGAATGGCATATGCATTTTCTGAAATGGGAATAAGAAAGTACTTCAGAAGTCGATAAATTTATCATGAAGTAAAAGAATAATAGTATAGTATGATAAATGCAGCACACCTGGTGCCATGTAACCCAATGTTCCGACGATTAAAGACCTTGTTGAGCTAGAATCAGAACCAAGGAGCAATTTTGCCATCCCAAAATCTCCAATCTTTGGCTCCATTTCAGAATCTATCAAAATGTTATCTGATTTGACATCTCTATGAATGATTTGGGGCACGCAGTCATGGTGAAGATAAGCAAGGGCTTGAGCAATTCCAAAAGCAATGCGATATCTAGTGTCCCAATCCAAAACTGACCGTGGTTCTTGTCGGTGCAACACATCAAAAAGTGTCCCACCAGGCATGTACTCGGTCACAATGAGTCCATATCCATCTTTGATACAGTAACCTGCCATTCTAACTACATTCCGGTGCCTAACTAAGCTCAAGGTTCTCATTTCAAGGCAGAAGTTCATTTCAGATAAATTCACCTTTTTGACAGCCCAATTCTTTCTAGAGTTTATAGATTCTGTTCGGTAAACTGTCCCATGCTTGCCTCTCCCAATTACATACTTATCACTCCAGCCTTCAGTAGCGCGCATTATATCTTCAAACTTCAAATCTTCTGGTAAATCTTCAGTTATCGATTGGCATTCACGAAGAAGTGATTGATCACGGTAATATTTCTGTTGAAAGCCTTGAACAACTAGAATGTATATCACAGCACAAAGCAATGACACAGAAACAACAACCCCAACAACTACACCAGCCAATATATGTCTTCGTGTATGGCCTTCTCTAACTTCGCAGTATCTTGCATCATTACCTAGCAGACAAAGTTCTGGATTTCCAACAAAAGACCCCGGATATGAGACCATTATTCTCATCCATGAAGATGGGAGTTTGCCGGAGAGTTGATTGAATGAAATGTTTACAAAGTAAAGGGAGATCATATTATTCAGTTCTGTTGGTATCTCACCAGATAAATTATTACTTGAAATATCAAGAATCTGTAACTTGTCTAGATTGCTTAGGCATCCTGGGATTTTACCAGAGAGCTTGTTATAGCTCAAATTGAGAACTGAACTAAAATGGTTAAGCTTACTCAAACTACAAGGAATAGGACCTTCAAGCATATTGTTAGAAAGCTGCAACTCGAAAAGACTTTGAAGGGAAGAGAAAAAGTCAGGAATTGCTCCAGTAAGGTTATTCTCTGTAAGGAGAAGGCTTTGCAACTTTATCAATGAAGTGATCTCCGGAGGAATTTTCCCTAAGAGATTATTCTTACTTAGATCAAGCTTAATTAACTTTCTGCAATTTCCTAAGTCAGGCGGAATTCTCCCTGTTAATTTATTAGAAGAAACTCTTAAGATTTGAAGATTTGCAAGCTTTCCAAGCTCAGGAGGTATAAAACCAGATAGCCTATTTTCTGAAAAATCAATCATTGATAGGTTACTCCAGAAACCAAGTACTAATGGTATTTCCCCTTCAAGCAAATTTCTGTTGACTTCTAGAAATGAAACACCATAGTTCCTTTCCAAATCAGCTGGTATACTTCCTTCAAGAAGATTATTACTAAGAATAACCCTCCTGAGGGATAAACATTTTCCAATCCAAGTTGGAAAACTCCCATTGAATCTATTGTCTCCAATGGCCAAAACTGAAAGATTATTGCCATTACATATAGTAGAAGGAATTGGTCCATAAAGTTGGTTCCCTGTTAGATCCAGTTTTTCAAAACTGGGACAATCTTTCCCAAGATCAGAAGGTACCTCTCCAGCAAGGTTATTATGAGCTAATGATAGAAAGTTGAGTTTCTTCAAATGGGTAATTGCAGAAGGGATTCTACCAGTCAAATTGTTATTATACAAGGCTAATTGGACAAGGTTAGTCATTTTCCCTATCTGCCAAGGAATATGGCCTCCAACACGATTATTGAACATAAAAAGAACCTCAAGATTTTCAAGGTTACAAATTTCAGGAGGAATGCTCCCACCAATTAAGTTATTCTGAATCCTAATTTCAGTAAGTGAACTGCAATTTCCAAGCTCAGGAGGCAGAGAACCATCAAGCTTGTTATCAAAGAGAATTAGACTGTTAAGATACTCGAGTCTTCCAATTGATTTAGGAATTGAACCAACTAGATTATTACCAGAAAGAGCAATAACCATTAGGTTATTGCACTGAGCTATCCTCTCAGATATGGTACCATTGAGCTTGTTTCCTGAAAGAACAAGCTCTTGTAAATTTTCAAGAGCCCACATAGTTTCAGGAATTTCCCCTTCAAGTTTGTTTCGATCAAGATAAAGAATCTGAAGTTGCAAAAGGCCATTGAAAATCTCTGGTCCAATTATCCCTTCAAAATTGTTTTGAGATGCTATAAATGTAGTAAGGTTTTGGCAATTACTAATAGAACTAGGCAAAGATCCAAAAAAGGCATTCTCATGAATCCAAAAATCTGAAATTGCGCAATAAGGTGATAAATCTGGTAATGACCCAGTTAAGTTATTTGTGTTCAGATACAGAAACTTGAGATTTGGTAAAGTAAATACCTCATTTGGAACCTCACCACTCAAATAATTGTTATAAAACCCTAAATATTCAAGATTGGTACAAAAGCTTACCTCAGGAGGAATATTACCAGAGAGGAAATTATAACCCAGGTCCAACTTTAAAAGCTGCTTTGATTGAAAAAGCTGAGGAGGCATTGCACCTTCAAACCCATTGTCATTTAGAAGAATAGTATTAAGTTGGCCACAATTTCCAAGTTGCTTAGGAACAAAACCAGTGAAATTGTTGCCACTGAGGTCAAGAGAGACCAAATGCTTATGGAGGCAGAGATGGGAAATGGAATTGTTCAAGATTCCAGATAAACCAAACCCTGAAAGATTCAAGGCCTTGACTTGAAAGCTTTTGGTGGAATAGCATGAAACTCCCGGCCACTGACAAGGAGAAGAAGAAGAAGTTGAATGATTCCATGGCAAGAGGTGTTGAGAATGTAGAGGAAGACTGTCACGGAACTGCAGAAGATAAATTGCAGATTTAGGAGGCAAGGAGAGACAGGAGACTAATAAAAGGGAAAAAGAGATGAGAACACAATATGGACATAGCAATGACATGGTAATGGTCATTGATGGATATAAATTAGCATGTTGGTTCTTCAAATTCCATCTGGGGGTTGATTCTTGAATCCTCTAAAATGGAGGTTTGCGTGGGTGTTCTTGCTGTGCTGCAGTTTGTAGCTTTTCAGTGGATTTTGATGTTTTTTTTTTTTTACTGCTTTTTAGATTAGACAGAATGCCTTTTGGAAATAGCAATGTCAGGAGATATCTGCATGAATATCTTTTAATTGGATATTAAATGCAAAATTAACTTTTAAAAATTAAGGATAAATGATATTGAAACACTAAAATTTGATTTTATTTCATAATTTGATCACAAAAAATTAATTACTGAATTTTTGTTTTCCAAATTAGTAAATTTGATAGAAAACTTTAGTAACCAATATTGATGTTTTGTCATCAAATTATATATAATCTCAAAGTTTACTAATCAAGTTATTTATTAAATTGGCCAATATTTATTAGCATCAAAGCCAAGATGTCATGCAATAAACTAGAAAGAATTCATATTTAAAAAAAATTAAAGATTTAGTATATATATAAATTTATCAGCATCAGCTTTTGTTGAATTTAGTATATATAAATTTTAGTGAAACAATTTATATTTTAAAAAAATTAAAAATTAAAGATTAAAAGAAGTAAAAACAAAAGTAAAAAAATTAATATTTTATTATTCTTCATAAAAAAATAGATAAATTATCATAAACTTAAAATTTATATCCTAAATTAATTCAAAAGTTAATTTTATAAAATAAATTACGCTAAAATTAAGGTGTCAAAATTAAGAATTTATCATGTTAAATTTCACATTTTGTGCTAGTTTCGGTCATTTTTTCTGCAACTTTTTAGATTTGAATAATTGAAGAAGGTGACACTTGGATTCTAAGAAAAGATACTTAATGGGTCCGGTTTGGAGTGATAAGGATTGCCAGAAGTTGTAAGAGAAATTTTTTAAAAAAAATTATAAATTTAGTGTTAGAAAAAATTTTATATTTTATTGTTTGAACAGAAAATATTTACCATCAAACATACCAAAATTATAAATAGGACATTTAGGGTCGCAACTTTAGCTATTTGCTAACTAAACTATGATACAGTGAAAATACGAAAGGATCATAAAATTACAAGCTGACCCTCTTTAGCCGTCTGATTAAATACTTAATCTAGATATACCATATAATGAGGTAAATCTTTAATTGTCCATTGAATTATTATTAAGCAGTCTTGGTCAAATTAATACATTTTTAAGAACATGAAATAATTAAGGCTGAATTACAATTTATGAAACATAAATAATTTAATTTTTTTTCTAAGTGCTGATCTAGAAATTAAAACAGGTTCTACCTTGAATTACTTATCCTATTTAGCATATTCAAAAAGCACGCATTTATGCTAGATTAGAGAGGTGCTTAACTAATGCAAAAACTTAACAAGAGATGCATAAATGGTTCTCCGCAAAGTTCAGGAACAATTTATATATTTGGCATCAAATTAAGTAAAGAAAATTACATATATAATCTCAATTATATTACATTATTCAAAATAAATCTAACTAAATAATATAATTAATTATGTAATATAATCTTTATTTCATTATATAATTAATTACATCGTACCAAACCTATGGACTTTTTTTTTTTTTTGGATCAAGTCGGCTCTCTCGCAATTGATACTAGCTCCTCCCTACTCAGAAGTTGGCATTAAATGCGTGCTAAAACACAGCCCACCAACCAAAGGAAACAAAAATTTTGCCTCTTACTTTTCAAAAAGGCCGTTGTTGCTAGAGGGTACCGTATGATATAACAATATTTTATCTATTATATGTAATAATGACGGGCCAAAAAATTTTACCCAATATAATTAAGGGTGTTTCAAATTTTGGGAGAAATCTATCGTCTCACTGATATTATAAACTTTTATAATATTATATACTTCTCAATAACAGTAATAATAGTTTTTTTTTTTTACATTTTTGACATTTGATATATGATTAATATAATATTTAAAATAGTGATTTTTACAATTTTTAACTATTCAATAAACATTTAATCGATCTAATTTTATAAATTCGTTTGTTCAATAAAATAATTTTTATAAATTAAAGTGTCTAATATATTAAAAAAATATATATTATAAAATTATTCATACTAAAATATATAAGTGAATACATGCATTGGAACAATAGTTATGAGTGAATACATGCGTTGAGACAGTAGTCATGGAACCACAGTGATTAATTACATATGATAGACCTGGCGTATATAATACATTCATATATCAAACAAAATTCAACAAAATTATTTGTAGAAACGATAGTGATGCATAATTTGCATTGAAATTGAGTTTTTGGATCAATTTTAATACAAAATTTCAAAATTGGCTGAATTCTTTAATTGGAAGATGTGTGTTGACTAGATTATTAAATTAGTCACTTTGTCTAAACCTAGAGAAAAGGGACCACTCATTTTCTTATTACTTATCTTTCACATGCATTCACCAATTATAAAATATATCAAACTAATTTCATCCAAGAACAGTTTCTGTTCAAAATTTAAAATTAATTAAAAAAGTCCAATTTCTGGTAATACATGGCAAACAAATTGATGGGCAAATTAAATAATTATTAAATAATAATAATAATAGAGTGTCCAAATTGTGCTTGTTGTTTTCCAAAATAAAGTATGAAAATCAAAGATGATGGGTTAGTACAGTGTACATAGCTTTACATGCAGAAGAAAACGATAGATGCCGCTATAATAATAATAATTTATACTGTATATAAAATTAAAAATCAAGAGAAATAATGAGATTTTCTATATTATTTTCAATAAAATTTAAGATACTTTAAAATAAATTTAGTCATAGTCAATTAAAAAATTTTAAGATAAAAATATATATAATATCTCTATAATTTGATTGAATATTTTTTTAATTTTTTTTAAATAGATAAATACATATAGATAATTAAGTATTTGAAAACTTAAAATTTTGCTATTATCATTTTATTATTTCTAATTATATTTTATTTCATTATATTATTATATAAATTATTAATAATAATTTAATAATTTGAGTAATTTATTATTATTATATTATTTTTATTTTTATTTACTATTATTATAATTTATCTTCAACATTATTATTTTAAATGAATATGTGTAAATGTGAGGCATTTGAAAATTTTTATTTTTTTCACATTTATTTTCAATAAGTATATCTAGATAATTAAGATTTTGATTTAAAAAGGATATGGTTAAATTTCTTTAATTACAAATTGCACTCTAATTTGATTGGCCAAAAAATAAGATAAAAAAAATATTATTTCTAAACATTTCGAATTAGATTAATTATATTGATATCTTATTTAATTCAAATCATATTCTTTTCTATTAAGGAATATAATTTTATTAATAAATTTTTTAAATGATTTCATGATTTTGATTCCGTAAAAAAAGTAAAAATAAAAATTATTATTATTTATAAATATTTAATTTGATTTACTAAATTAGTTTATCATTCTATTGTTAAAATATATTTATTTACTAAAAGAAATTGTAGTAAAAATTGATATATAACTAAAACATATTTTGTTATATATAAAAATTACTATATTTATTACCATCTAAATAAAATTTATATTTTAATTATATAAATGAAAAAAAATAAATAAATAACAAAAATGAGAATATAACAAATATAAATACAGCAAGTCATAAAAGAACTAATAATAATAACGATAATAAAGGAGCGAGACGAAAAGATAAGACTCGCTTTTACTAATTTGTCGATTACCAACTATGATGCGAATGTTGGAAGCATGGAGGCAAAGTAAAAATGCCCAACAATGGCGGCAACCCATTCCTATATCATAAAATCCCACATCAACCCCACACTGTCTCTTAATCCTACAGGAAGAAATAGAGAAGAAGAGTATCCGATAAGTCTATTGATAGATATGGGTCTCAATATGGCGGTCTGGTTTCTTTAAGAAAAGGCCCATAAGCATATATTTCTTCTTGCAGATTCAAGCAAACAGCAAGTTGGGGTAAGCTGTTTATTCTTTTTTTCTCTTATGGGAAAGACAGTTTCTCAATTTTAGAAAGCTATTTCATTATGACTATAGATGGATTTAGCGTTTTAGACAAGGCAGCCAAAGAGAGTTTCGATAGTGCTTTTGATGATTTGGGTGTGAAACTACAACTACAAAACCAACAGCATACTCAATCTTTTCCTTTTAGTAATATGATGTTTGTTGATCATAATGATAATAATCCCTACCGTCCATTCCCATCAAGTGGGTTTGGTGATATTGGTCCCACAAGGATCAAAAACAGGCGGTGCTTCATCTCCTCCAATGATAATATTGGAGGAGGACATAGTGATACTGATAGAGGTCATTGTGCAGTTATTAGTAGCAGTGTTGCAGGTGGGTTAAGGTCTCTGCAGCCTTTTGCTGCTTTCAAATCTGAATCCGCTGGTAGAAAATTTTTTCTTTTTCTTTAATTATTTCTTAAAAAATTAGTCCTTAGCGAGAGTGAGACAAAGAAAGTTGATTGACTGACATGGTGTTGCTGTAAAATTACAGGAGGAATGGCAGCATCTTTGGGATTTCCTTTTACAAATGCACAGTGGAAAGAGCTTGAAAGACAAGCTATGATATATAAGTACATGATGGCTTCTGTTCCTGTTCCTCCACATCTTCTCATCCCCACTTCAAGAAATTTTCCTTTAGACCCAACTGTTGCTTCCCACCATTTATGTAAATTAATTACTCTACTTTTTCTTCTTTTATTTTGTGTTTTTGTTAATTTTGGCCAAATGGGTATTGATTTCTTTTTTCCTTGTGGGTGTGCAGTGGGCAGTGGTCTGAATCTGAAGTTTACAAATGGGGCAGATCTAGAGCCAGGGCGGTGCAAGCGAACAGATGGGAAGAAATGGAGGTGTTCAAGAGATGTAGCGCCTGACCAAAAGTATTGTGAGCGTCATATGCACAGAGGTCGTCCCCGTTCAAGAAAGCCTGTGGAACTCCTTTCTAATACCAACACCACTAATAACAAGAAGATCCGTTATACTTCCGCAGAATCTGCTTCTAATAATAACAATGGTGTTGTTTCCGAGTTTGATGATACTCTTGCACAGCCATATCTTCAGGCCCCTGTTTTTCTTGATAACCCCAATTGCAAAGTTGCAAACTTTGATACTTCTGTGGCCTTTGCTTCATCTTTCAAGGAACCCAGGTTGGTTTAAGTTGATTATTAAGTACTTTATACTATTTTGCTGGTTGTACTTTGAAATTTATTGAATGGCAAGCCTTGATGGAACAGTAAGTTTAGCTCTTGCAAGGCAAGGAGTCTAGTGTGTTGAAGATATTCTGTTTATATTTGATGGTGGATTTTTTTTTTTTAATTGTATTTTGAAGGAGTATGAATTGGGTAGTAAAAGGGCCAGGTGATCAACAATGGCAGAATACAGAAATTGGATTATCCAGTGACTCTGTTCTGAATCCAGATTACCAAGAACAAGCTTTGAATTTGAATCCCTTCGGAAATTTTAGTAGAGGAGAAGATCAACAAAGTAATAATCAGTCTACTTTGTTTTTCGATGACAAATTCTCTCATGGAGTATTAAATGACCCAAGTGCAAATTGCAGAAACAGAAATTCTTCTGTTTCCTCAAATGGGAAGCTTTTGAATGCGGCGCTAAGTTTATCAATAGATGGAAGCATCAGCTCCATGAATGAGGAGATGGGTCAGATCCAAATGGGTTTAGGCCTAATTGAATCAGATCAAATTGGTGAATGTTGTACAAAACCAATGGCTTTGGCTCCTGCTTCTTGGACAGAGGCTGCTACACCAGGAGGTCCTCTAGCAGAAGTGCTACAACTAAGTTCTGTAGCTAATCAATTATCTCCTGTGGCTGAGATTGAGAATGGTGATTATTGTAGTACTCCTCAAGCAACTGCAGTTTATTCACCATCTGGGGTTGTGCAGAAAGAGCTTCCTACTTCATTTTCTGATAGCAGTAACAATAGTGTATATCAACACTTGCAAGTTCTGTAGGGGCAAATCTAAGACTGCTTTGCTGTGGCTGAATCAAGGAAAATTGCAATTTTCTGGTTAAGGAGGATTATGTTTTGGCGCTTTTAGTTGTTTAATGGGTTATTATTATCAGTATTTTTTGTTTTGTGGTTTGTTAAATGTGATACTGGAAGTGGCAAGCAAAATATATTTGTTTTGATTTAGTTCCTTTTACAGGGTATCATAATCCAATGCATGATTGGTGATTTCTTTTCTTATTTTTTGAGACCCATTATTGTTGAATTTTGGTGTGGCTATGATTTTTTCATAATTACAGGAAATCAAATTAATTTTTAATTTTAGTTTGTCGGATTTATTGTAAAAGCATGTAAATATCAAGTTATCAATTAAAATAATTCTTCCTATCTCTTGGAGAAAATATAGAAAGTGAGAGGTCTTGACTTCAAATTTCACTATTTCAAAGGTTACAAAAAATTCCGTGAATGCTATTTAAAAGGCAGAGCTACTTTATGTTGTGTAGTCTACAATGTTATTTCGGTCCATTGGACCTCTCATGTATAAAAAAAAAAAAGCCTAAAATAACCCTTATAATGATGTCATCTAAAATAAAAGTCCTCAACTTTCTATCTAAATTTGAAATCATTCAAATTGTTCAATTAAGAGCAGTTTGAAATTGTCAGATTCAGAGAGCGTCTGATCTAACAGATTGGGGAATTAGGGATTTGGATCGAAGGGAGAAGAGAGAATGAGAGGGCTTAGAGAGAGTATAAGAAATAGGGGGAGAGAGAGAGAATATATAATTCATTGATTAATCCTAATTGGGTTGTTTACATCATATATATACCTAGCACACGCGGTACACACATCAGCACTAATTGCTACATAAGAATACAGTCATCGCTGAGATAGTTGTAACCCAAAACAATAATATACTTAATTAAATCCCTAATATGCAATCAAGTCCTATTTTATTACAATCAAGTTTCTACTACATATTATCTTAATAATTACCCCCTCCCCCCACCCAAATTGAGACCAATTGTGCTCAAGATTAAAGGTGGAAAATTGTTTGCTAATGAAAGATACATCCTCCCAAGTGGAGTCAGTAGGGGACAGATTCTTCCAAAGAATCAACACATGTGGCACTTGTAGATTATTTCTAAAAATGATTCTGGAAGAAAGGACCTGCTAAGGTTCAGTAGCTGGAACTCCAGCATCTGACAATTGTGGCAAAGTAGGTTGAGCTAACTATGGAGAAGAGACTGACTTCTTAGACTGAGAGACATGAATACTGGATGAATCAAGGAAGATGATGGCAAATACAATTTGTAAGCTACTTGCCCAAGTTTCTCAATAATCTGAAAGGGGCCATAAAACTTGGCAGATAACTTCAAGTTCTTCCTAAAGGCCACAAAGGACTGCCTATAAGGCTGAAGTTTGAGGAAAACCTAGTCACCAACAACAAAGGTTCTCTCAGTCCTCTTGGAATTTGCAAACTACTTCATATGGTTTGGGGCATTCAAAAGAGTTGTTCTCAATAGTTAAGACATGCGTTACCTGTCCAATAGAAAAATCTTCTACATTAGTAGAATGAGAAAAACCAGGACTGAGCTAGGGTAGTATGGGTGGGTCAAAACCATAAAGCACTGTGAAAGGTGACATCTTGAGAGAGGAATGATGTGTGGTGTTGTACCACCATCCTGCTAGGCTTACCTAAGAACACTAGGTTGAGCGCTTGGAGGAGCACGTACATCTGAGATAGGTCTTCAGGCACCTGTTGAGTCTTTCAGTCTGTCCATCTATCTGTGGGTGATAGGTAGAACTGAATGGAGCTTGGTGCCTAAAGAGTTAAAAGCTCCCTCCAAAATAAACTAGTGAACACTTTATCATCATCAGATATTATAGTTTGAGGCAAACCATGTAGCTTAAACACATTTATCAAGAAATAGATTAGTAACTTTAGAAGCAGTATAAGGATGAGCAAGAGGTATAAAATGAGCTTACTTACTGAACCTATACATAACCAAAATTGTGTTTTTATTAAGGGATTTTGGCAAGCCTTCAATAAAATCCACTGAAATGTGAAGCTAGGCTTAAGTCAGTATTGGAAGCGGCTATAACAATGCTGGCAAGTATCACACTGAGAAACCCATTTCTTAACATCATCAATAAGTCTAGGCCAGTAAAAATACTGCTTAGTTCTAGAATAGGTACCCCTGATGCCAGAGTGCCCACCCACAACAAAGTTATGAAAGGCCCCAAGAATTTGGAATCTGAGAGAAGTAGTACTGCCAACATATACTCTAGCTTTGTACAACAACATACCCCAGTAAATGCAAATAAGGGCTTCACAGTAGGAGAGACAGATAAAAGTTTCAACAAATCAGCAGCAAAGGTGTCATTCTTATAACTATTGATCAATTCTTGTAATCACATAGAAGTTATAGCACAAAGTGCTAGACTAACAGTAGTGTCATTTGACATAAGAGGACGTGAAGAAGGTGGCAATGCATATCTGGAGAGGGCATCAGCCACCTTATTCTAAACACCTTTTTTTATATTGAATGGTGTATGACAACGCAAGATAGGCAAGTAATGCCCTTTTGCTGAACATAATTATGCAGCCTCTGGTATAACAAGTGGGCAAGACTAGAATGATCAGTTTTGATTATAAAGGTGTCATGCTCCAAATAATGTCTCCATTGCTTTACAACCATATTCATTGCTAATAACTCATAAATAGATAGACCTAAGTGCTTAGCATTCAACGGTTTACTCAAATAAGCTAATGGCTTATTGTGTTGCATAAGCACAACTCCTAGGCCCAAATTGCTAGCATCAGTCTCAATGGTAAAAGGGATGGAGAAATCAGGTAAGGCTAATGTGGGAGGGGAAGAACGTGTGATTTTGAACTTTTGAGATGCAAAGTTTGAAATTGGTGACCAATGGAATGCATCTTTCCTAAGCAGGTCAATGAGGTCTTTATTAATTACACTATATCCTCTAATGAACTTTTTGTAATAACCTGTTAACCCTAGAAAGCCTCTAAGGGACTTTAGAGAGGTTGGGGTGGGCCAATTCATCATTGCCTCTATCTTTTTAGGATCTGTTGAGACTCCCTTATCACTAATAATATAACCTAAGTACTTTATGGATGTGGAACAGAAGGAACACTCAACTTGCCAAAAAAAATTTATGAGCTCTAAGTATTTGAAAAACATATTCTAAACGAGCAATGTGTGATTCTAAAGAGGGGCTATAAACAAGAATGTCATCAAAGAAAACTAGAATAAAATTTCTTAGGTAAGATGCAAATAGGTCATTCATCAAGGACTGGAATATGGCAAGTGCATTAGTCAAGCCAAATGGCATGACCTTAAATTAAAAGTGTCCATAGTGCGTCCTAAATGTTGTTTTTGGTATAACAGGGGGAAAGATTCCAATTTAATGATAACCAGATCTAAGATCAAATTTTGGAGAAATATTGGCATGGGTTAACTCATGCAATAAGTCATCTACGATAGGTATGGGATATTTATCCTTTACTGTGATTGTATTTAGCTGCCTATAATCAATGCAAAATCTCCAAGTGTGATCATTCTTTTTCACTAAAAGAACAAGTGATGCATAGGCGCTATGGGTGGGTTGTATGATAAAGGTGTGAAGCAAGTCATGCATGTTTGGAATTATGCGTAGGCGCCATGGGTGGGTCGTATGATAGAGGTGTGAAGCATGTCATGCATGTTTGGAATTATGCATAGGCACCATGGCTGAGTTGTATGGTAGTTCTAGCAATTATAGTTATCTTGATAATTAATGTTATCAAGAATAACTAGAATGTTTGGAATTACTATAATTTGTTAATGAGGAACTATTAGTTATAAGATATGATGTTTAATAGAAATCAATTTTGTTATGAAAATCAAATTGGAAGAATATTAAATGAGTTTAAGCCTTATTGATGAGAAGTTAGCAAGTGAAGCTCCTTAAGCTAACACCTTGATTTAGCATTTAGTAGATTAATGTTAAATCACCTAAGACATGTGATTAAGGTTTAATTGAGACTAAACTAAAGTAATAAAAGAACAGTTAGGTGCAATTATATGAAAAGAGAAACAAAGGAAGGATTGAGGTGCAAAAGGGCAACTGAAGGACATGGGAGGAATTACCATGAAAGGTTTTGATTGCCACCTATTTATGATGATTCATAGAGAACCTCTTGCTCATATTTTACTATCCATGGCCGAAACTCCATGAAAAGCGAAAGAGAAAACTCTTAAGGACAAGCTAAAAGTGCATTAAAACTTAGGAGTTTTCAAGTGATTCTTAACGAAAGGTTAGTTATCTTCTCTTCCTCTTTCTTTTCCATGGTATAATTTTTGATTTTCATGAACTATGACATGAGGTGCTTGCTTATTGTTGTTGACTTGGCGGAGATGATGTGATTATAAGTGCTTTTAAGGTGATTTAAGGCGATTAAGGATGGTTAAGCATGAGTTTGATGTCATTATTGCATAATTGACCAAATTGGGTAAGTTTAACCATTTGATTGATATTCTATGGATTAGGTATTCTAGTATATGAAAGGTAATTATGTTAATTAAGTGGTAGAAGAGTTTTTATGCATAAATTAGCGGTGGAAGTAAGTTAAGAATGCTTAAGGAGGTAAAGTATCGCTTAAGTCTATTGTAATGCCTTATTTTTCTATGTCTGAAATAGTAGTTTACTGATCTATGAATAGTACCATCGGTCTGTGAATAGTACTACTGGTCCGAAAATCGGAATTATTTTGGTTCGAAAAAATTACTATTTGTATTTTATATTTTATTTAATATTTTTGGAGCATGCATACATGATTTTTATGGGTAGAAAGTAAGTAATGAATTTATTTGGAGAATTTAGATAATTAGTGAATAGTGAATTATGGTGTTTTATTAATTAAGGAAATTTGAGGAATTATTTTTATGGAGTAAATTTAAGAATTTTGTGGAGATAAATAATATTTTGAAGGAATTTAATTGGAGAATATTTTTAGCCATTAGATTAGAGTACCATTGACTTAATCTTAGCCACTCAATAGTGGTTAAAGACTAAATAACCCTTTTGTTGCTTTATATAAGTCAACTCCAATTATTGAGCAGCCATTTTCTTTCTTCTTCTTCTTCTCCACTTAGGCGTTATTCTCTTCTTCTTCTTCTTCTTCTCTTTGTTTTTCTTCAATTCCTACTTACTAAACCTACCACATTCACTCCATTAAACCTTGATTAAGTAATTAATCTTAGAGAATTAAGCTTGAGAAGTGATTTGTGGTGATTATTTTCAAGAAATTTGGAGAATTTCTACTTAAGGCAAGTAAGTGTTTTGATGATTACTTTCTTGTTTTTGGGTTTAGATTCCTCTTTTAGCATATACATGCTTATTCATGCTCCAAATTCTTCTTTTATTTGTTTTCTTTGTGTTGATTTTTGATTTTCATTTATGTAGAGATTGGAGAACCCTCTACTGAGGGAAAAGACAAAGCTAAAGCTTAGAAAGCTTTAATCTAAGCTTGTTTAAAGGTTAGTGTTTATAAATACACTTTCCTTCTTTGAATTTTTGATTTTGTGAATTTATGCTATTATGTGCAAATTTGGGGATTTTGTATGAATTGATTAAATTGTTGAACTTTGATTTTATAATTGTGCTCTTGGGTGTATTTGAACATTGTTAGTATGATTAGTTGGTTGAGAAAAACTCCTCCCCTTATTCTCTCATGTTGGACGAACCATATGTGAAGTAAGGGTATGAGTTTTTCTCTTCAATTAGTGCTTTGATTAATCTCTAAATGTGTTATTATTGGCATATCTAAATAATGTTAAAGTTAAATTGTACATATGTTATGTTTAGTAATTTTTCCTATGAGTAAATTGTTGGAAATTTTGGGAAAAATGTGGAGTTGGTTTAATTGATGCATGATGAGGATCTAAATGGTTATTTGGGTGCATAAGAGTTATGTTAGCATGCTTGATTGAAGGAGGGAATTCCTCCCCTTGATTTCCATAAAGAGGCCAAACCACCCTAGGGTGGTAAGGCTTACATTATTACTTTTTAAGTGATGCTTGGACCTTCTATGTTTTGCTATATATATATTACATAAGTATGATAAATTTGATAACTTCCATATGATTAAAGTTTATGAGAAATGAGTGCTTAAAGTGTTTATGCTTTGAATTTTGCATAAGGAAAGTATGATTTAATTTATAAGAATTTATTTGTGATAAGTTTCATTATGACTTTAAGAAAGTTTAAAAAGAAAATGAGTTTATGAGAAATTTTTCCTATGTTAAGTAATTATGTTTAAGTATGAGAATTTTCATGAATTACTTGAATTCTAAATTAAGCTTACATATTGATTTTAAGAATACTAAAGAAAATGAATGTTATGAGAAGGGTTATGAGTTAAGAAATAAAAATAATGTTTTTGGGATCTAATATACTTAGTGTGAATTTGATGCGTGATTTGATTTATTATGTAAGATGAGCATGCTCGGCCTTTAATGACATTATGATAAGAAGCTATGATCATATGCTAGGCACGTGGGTGTCTTATGTTAGGGCGGACGTGCTCTATATGTTATGATATGCTCTTGAAGCCCCTATGAATAAGTTGGCATATAAGGCTATTATGAATAAACTATGAAATCTTATCTGCTTCTTTTTCTCCTAAGTGTATGTGAGCCTCTTGGAAAATATATTTTTTAAGGAAATTAAAGTAATGAGATAATCTTATTTTAGTAAATCTTAGTTTAGAACTAGATGCTTATGTAATTAGATGAATTTTCGAAGCATGATATTTCAGTACATGGTTTTAAAATAAATAGCAAGTTTATTCATATGATAAATATCTAAGTAATGGACTTATGTTATGAAAGAATTAAATTATTTATGATGGCAAATGTAAGTTTACTTGATATTTCTTTTGCTATAAATGTAAATGCATGTTGAAGATTTTATGATTTTATGATTGTAAATGATTTTATAAAATTTATATTTTAAGTATGTCGTCATCACAACATTGGTGAGTTTGTGATTTATGAGCACCACTGAGTTTTATACTCATCGCGTTGATTTTATCACGCGCAGGTTGGAGACTGTGTTCGTTGCTTGAAGACCAAAAGAGTAGCATCAGAGTAGAAAAGACTATTTTGGTAGTAGATATAGTTTTATGTAATTAAGAATTATTATGTAATTAAGAATTATGGCATGTATAATTATTACATTTATGATGATTATGCTATTGAATTATAATTTAAGTATGTTATAATAGATTATTTTGGTGTATATATTTGGAGATCAACATAGACTTATTTAATGGTTGGATATAGAATATTTTTAAGACAGTAGGCATGATTAGTTCATTTGGATTTGATATATATGACGAATGCATTTAATTGATGATTATAAAAATGCTATTGAGGAATTATATAGATATGAAGTTATAGAAGTGTAGTTGTGTTGTGTTGGTTATTTGGAGTTGTTGGGAGTTTGTAATTTGAATTTGGGAGTGTGTTGGTATTCACATTTTTGGTGAACCAAGTTTCTAAGGGAAATTCTTGCAGTTTTTTTGTAGGATTTTACCCAAATTGTTTTCATAATATATATCACTTCTAATTTATAACCTGATTATATCATTTTATATTTTAGTTAAGACGGTGTCTCCGGCACCGAATGTGGCATCTGTCGTTGGGTCTCTCGGGACTAGGCTGTGGGCGTTACATCTATTATAATTAAGCATCCTGAAATTCAGGCCCTGTAATTGACTAAGTTAAATAGGTAAACGAAATTCAAAATTCACAAAATTTTACAAAGAAATATATTAAGATGTTGGAAAGTTTATGGTAAAAGGGCTAGTGCAATGGATGAAGAGAAATGGAGTTATAGCTAATCCTCTGCAGATTGCTCAATATAGAATGTAGCTGAAAATCAGGTATTGCCATTAGGCTATTTGACTATGCAAATGAGCTCCAAAATTCATGAAATTTTATATAAAAGTAGCTTGGGATGTGAGGACGATACTATTAAAATTTTAGGACAAATGAATTTGAGGAACTAAAGATATAGTCAAAGGAAGGCAGACTGCTCATGAGATGGAAGTCTTGTATTCCAATAATTTGTAAAGAGTTGAATATGCTTTAGATATATCATTAAGTTCCATTATTTTTAATGGTTATTTTTATGATTCTAGGATGTGATTAAGTGTTGGAAATGAAGTAATTCATGCCCAAATTAAGGTCATGTGGTACTTGATTAAGCATGGTGAAATTGAAGGAAAAACATAAATACTGCATTCCAATACTTAATTTGCGTTCCTATGATTGTATATGTGTGTTTATTGAGTAGTATGGAGTTAATATGAATATTAATTTCATGCTACACTTTTTGAGAGGAGAGGATTTGAAGATAAGTTAATAAGTAGGGGAGAAAGGTTAGGGGAGCCTTCCAACTCAGGTTAGTGCATTACTCCTTTCTTACTTTTTCAAAATCAAAGTGTATTTGATTTCACATTCGAATTTCATAAAATGATTTATGAATAAAAAGAAATATTGGAATGAATATTTTATGAATTTTGAAATAAAAGAAGCATGATTTGATATCTTGGATTTTTAATGTTTCTTAAAGTTAAATTGAAAGTCTATTTATATGGAAAGGAAGACGTTGGCCAATTACAATATGTAGTATGAGGGTTGGCAATGAATGAATGTTTTTAGAAATGCTTGTGAAAATGGATTTTTGCCCACTATGTTTTCAATTATTCTCAATATATGAAATGATTTATAGTCTCACAGCAACTGATAGACTTGATTATTACCCTACCGATATAACTTCATTTGTTGAAGCTCATATTCTAATTGATATGGATATGAAAATGAATGATATTACAATGATATTATTCCCTCTTAGATGAGATTGTGGTTATCCCTCTTCTGTTGAGATTTATATCACAAATTGAGCTTGAGATAATTTTATCTTAATAAGCTCATAGGACACTGATGGCCCTTCGAATTTAGTCTATTTAAGCTGTTGAGACTAAATTGGATATTGTCAAGCTTCTGATACTCTTCCTATAAATATGATGCTTTGTAACCATTTTCACATAAAGATAGTTATTGATTTTTGAGAAAAGAATTTCTATCACTATTATTGATATACTTTCTTACTAGACTCTTTATTGAGTTGAAAGAAATATTAATTTTCAAGAAAGATTAAATAGAAAAGATTTTCATATAAAGCTTTATTTATAGTTATGGTTAACATTGGAAAAATGTGAATTTATACTTGATTTTATATGTATGTACCACTAAGCAAATTGCTTAGCGATAGTGTTTTGGTACTATTGTATGGAAAGGAAAGGAGAAAGTAAGAGAGTGAGTCCTGCTAGTTGCACAATTCCTTTTTTATCATTGTAAATATAAGAGCTACTACTATAGCTATTATATATAGTTTCTTTTTAGGATCTTATACGATATATAGAACATTAACAGAACAATCAAATGTATATGAGCAGACATATGTGATTAAAGTTTATGTAAACTCTCAATGCTAGTATATAGTGCAAACTCTATATTTATGTTAAGCTCTTAGAATTTGAGTAGTAAATTGTGAATTAATTAACCCGTCCTTGGGGTAAGTTGGAGTATATATACTGGATCTAGGATAATTGTATTAAGATAAGGATTACGAATCATATACTATCTATTAGTTTGAGTTTATTTAGGAATTTAATATTATTATTTTAATATATTTTATTATTATATATTAACAGTAGTCCCCCAACTGTTATTTGGTCATTTATGTCCAAATGTAGGACTCTTGTTTGTTTTATTACCTATATGTATATTTATTTATTATTATTTAGCAAGCTTTTATTGTGTTGTTTGCTATGAAGGCGTTTATTTTCGAACAGCTTTATTTTGTGGAGAACAAGGCATTGGTTCGGGTGGAGGGTACTCGGAGGGTTGCTTCATTAAATGGTGTGACTCTTCAGTGCCTCGCCTGGTCTATATAAGATCCATCCCTTACTTCCTCTGTCTTACCTTTATTTCTTAGTTCTCAGAGCATCTCTCTCTAGGTTTTTCTTTCTCTCTCTAACTTCATCCCAAGTAATTTAAATTTGCTTTTCTCTTTCTCTTTTCATTTCACTGGTTGGGGATCATAGGTTCCTTTAGTGAGGAGGATGTCTAGGGGTTACATGATCAGTCCGGTGATGAGTATATTGAGGATGTGGATTCGAGGGTGGGTGAAGCTAGAGGTAGAAAGGAGAATGTTAGGATCACCGACGTACCTTTTGACATTGACGAGAGCGAGCTACTAGATGTGTGTTTTACATGTAACCTCTAGCCCAAATATAAATTGATCAGACCTTTGGAGGGCATGAGGGTGACCATGCCGTTAGATGAAGATGTTATTATGATGTATGAAGAGAGCTTTCGATCTGTGGTTCGGTTTCTCTTATCTGAGCCATTGAAGTCGTTTTTCAACGAGTACCACATTACCATCAGCCAGCTACATCCTAATGGCTTGAGGTTCTTGTGTGGTATAATAGAATTGGCTCGCCGAGATGGGTATAATATGATGGCTCGGACGATTCATGAGCTATATCATTTCTTTGTTCGCCCAAACGAGGACCACTGTTTCCTTTACGCAAAGAACAATTGTAATATTTTTGCTAAAAAGTCTAAGATTCTTCTTTGAAGAATTGAAAATATAAGTTTTCCATTGTCAAGCACCCTAAGGGGTTCAGAGTACTGAATCGATAGTTTGAGGATCTGCTTTGCCACCTTCCGCCTTCGCTCACTCCTTATGATCAAACTTGTGCAAAGTTAATAAAAGCTAGGGAACTCGGTTGTGTGAACCTGAGGTAGGTGATAACCGAGGGTTATCCAATCTATTCGCCTAGTGAACCCATGAGTCCCAACCCTTCCATCCATGGTAAGCTTTGTTCTTAGCCATTTTACCCTTGGTTCTTTAAACTAACACCTCTTAATTTTCCTCTCTTGTTTTTGACGCAGGAATGGCCACAAAGAAATCTAAAGCTCTAAGATGGCCAAGGTTGCTGAGGCAATGAAAAAGAAAACTATTGTTGAGGGTTCGGGAAAAGAGGTACCTTCCGAGGTGCTAGGTACTCAACCAGTAGAGGTTGATACTATAGCGAGGGTTACTCCTTTTGAGCTACCTCCTTCACGCCTGACTGTTGACGCGTAATTTTTATGCTCCCACCTGACCCAATGAGGATATGAGGATAAGGGACAAGGCATCACGATCAACCAGAAATGTTTGAACCAAACCGCCCAGAGGAGCCTGACCCGCGTTAGGGTTGCGTCACGCAGCTATTACCTGCGTGACGGCACTCTTAGCCGCGTCACGCAGCTCTAACAGGGCTGACACCTCTGGTGCGCGCCCGTGCAACGGCCTGCACTGTTTGTATGGATACGCGGCAACTGTACGAAAAGTAAGTCGGGTCACGCAGCTTACGGGTGCGCACGCAGCCTCTACCTGCGTGATGCGACTATGCTCTGTTGCCCTACCATATAAATACATCAGTTTGTGCTAAAAACGGGACCTTTTTGACATTTTCTCTCATTTTTCTCTAAAGATTTTAGCGTTTTAACTTAAGTTCTCAATTAAACGGCTAAGGTTTTCTTCCCCAAGAACTCAAGTGAGTAAACTTGAGGAAGATAAAACCATTAACCATCTAGTCTTAAAAATCAAAAAAAAGGAAGAGCAAAAAAGAGATAAAGAGAGAAAAAGATAGAAAAGAAAGAAAAGAAAACGTTTGTTTGGCATAAACTTGATAATAACATCTCTGGGATCGTGAAGCAGTGTTGTAAAACCGATCTAAGTGCATGCAATCCTCAAATCTGAGGGCTAGGTAATCATTTTACCCTTCTCTTTTCATTTTTAGCCTTTTCTTGCTTAAAAATCTCATTTTTATAGTGTTTAATTGGTCTGTAATTGTTTAAACGTAACTTTGCCCATTGTTGGACTTTTTCTGTATTGTGTTTAATCATTTTTGACAAGAAGAGCACGTAAAAAAGTAGTTTGAAAGGTAGTTGCGGACCAGAGTAGCCGCATCACGCAGCCATTACCTGCGTGACGCGACTGTTCATGTCTAAAAATCTTTGATCCTGGCTGGACCACCTGCATGACGCATCTGTTTGTATACTCAGTTTTTCATTTCATCTTTATATTCATGCTTAATCAACGTATATGTATATTTTAATGATGTCGCGAACAGTTCCGTCACGTAGCTAGGAGTTCCGTCACGCGACTGTTCTTCCTAGAAAAGCCGCGTGACGCAACTATTCTAGTCTCCAGGGTAATAACCATAGTTCCGTCACGCGACTGTTCTTCATAGAACAGCTGCGTGACGCAACTATTCTAAATTCCAGAATAAATAATGAGAGCTGCGCCACGCGACTATTCTTCATAGAACAGCTGCGTGATGCGACTATCTTCAAATTCCAGAATAGTTGCCTTATTTTATTTTAATTTCATATTACTAAGTAGATTTCTAATCTTAATCCGAAAAATAACCAGTAATGGGCAAATTGTGTTTTAATCAAACCAAACCAATTAATTACTTGTGATTATGAGGTTTTAGAATTTATTATCTATTATTTATATTGATTATATTGTTGAAACCGGTTTGTGGCCCGCCTTTAACCATAAGGCAAGAGCGGGTCTTTTAATTATTTTTGCTTTATACTATGGATGAATGGTGGATGTGACAATTAATTCATGAATGAATGTAATGAATGAATATAGTTGGGACGATTAATTGATTTTCCACATAGGAACTTGGTTCGATTTGTTCGGGTTGGGTTTAAATAATTGGCTTTTCCACAATAAAATCAATTAGAAATCGTAGGTTAAAAGAGGCCGGTTTTCCGGGCGTCGGCTTCCAACGGGCCGACATACCTAATTCCCTTACCTAGAATCGTACTTGGTACGCCTGACCAGTCTTTCTAAATAACTTAGCCTTAAATAAAATTGGGTTTAAAATGGAGTCATTTAATAAAATTAAAATAGAAACGGTCCCATTGCCGAAAAAATGGGTGGCGACTCAAAATAATTTATAAGACCGATCTATCGGCATCGCATATCCAAAAAGGTTTTGTCACCTCTTTTTCCAAAATAAATATTAGACTTCTTTTCGTGTTTTTTCGGGGGAAAACAGTTTGGCGACTCCGCTGGGGATTTTGCACCCACTAATCCCCAGTTGTTTTTAATAAATAATTTAGTGGTTGCAATTAGGAATTGACTCCAAAAAAAAAAAAAAAAAACCTACTTTCTAAATAAAGTTGGTTAGAAAAGCCGATGGAAAATTATTAATCGTCCGTATGTGTTTAAATTGCTTTCCTTTTTCCTTCTAGGATTTTTGCATTCATTCGCATTTCTCTCTTCTCACCTCATTCTACCCATACTACCCTTCGGTACTGGTGTTAAGTTTGACGGTGGATCTAGCCTAGACCATGCGATTTAGGTGCATCCATCCGAGAATTAACATTACTACCAACCGCAAGCCTAGTACCTTAAAGGTGCGTCAAAAGGAGTAGGCCCAACAAAGCCCGAATCCTGTTTGCGGAACCCAGACTTTGTTAAACCCAATAAGACTAAAGCCAATGCACATAGTTAAAAGCCTTAGTTACTTCCCCTAAGGTGCACCCGATTCTGTTTGCTGTTGTTGTGCCGCATTCATTTCCGAGAGTTGAAAACGTTAATCTCAAAACCCCTTGTTGGTTGTCGAGATTAGACCAATTCCTAGGAAACAGATGTCAGAATTTTATACCAACAGAATCCGTGTGTGGGAGAAATAAGGTTGGAAGGCATGCATTTTCCAACTCCCGTTCCCCTGTTTGATATAAACTGTACATATGTTGTGACATTCATGCATCATGTAACATTTTCTTTTTCAGCCATGCATTAATAAGAGCTAATGTTCGGTATGGACATTTGACCTTGATCTTGAGACTGGATTTCAAATTCGTTTTGAATAATATTATGCAATCACTTATAGTGAATCAATACCCAAAAGAAAAGGGAGATATAAGGGGGTTGCGATTCCTTTGTATTTTTACATTTCTCGCATTATCTGAAAATAAGTGAGAGATTACAGAATTTTGTAATAAAATAAAATGAAAATCCTGCTTGGGGCCATATGTTCCAAGGCAAAAAGTAAGGATACAAATACAAAAAAATATAATAAAATAATAAAAACCCGCTCGGAAATTCTTTCGCTCCGAGGCAAAAGTTAGGGATTCGAGAGAAAATAGTTGATCGTAAATCCAAAAGGAACGGTCGACGACAGATAATGCATGAAATGTTTAAATATAAAATAAGTTATTGACGTGTTATCCGTACCGAATTTTTGGTCCAGTCGTTGAAATCGAGATCTTATTTCCATGCTGACCTTAGCACATTAGAAATGCATTTTTCATCCTATGTGCTTTCATTTTCGCATGCATACATGCAGGACCCTCTTTAACTCAGAAATTTTTTGTCAGAATTGATCCTTCCCGGGAAACTACTTCGAGAGCTTGGAACAGACGTCTTAGTCAGCGTTTAGTCAGAACATCCCCAATCCCCGAGTTCATTCCAGTCGGTTCAGTGAGCTATTCAAGTTCATCAGATTCAGATCCAGTAGAAATGGCAGATGATATAGGGGATGAACCCGGATTTTCTCAAGCTCAGATAAGGACCATTGCTCAGATTGTGGCTGCAGCTCTTGCCCAAGATAGGGCCCAAAACCAAAATACTCCCCCTTCTAGCAGCCAACCTGTGGTTGAAGAGAGGCAAATGCCAGATCCTGTATCAGATAATCAGACCTCTGTGGGAAATACTACCCCTGTCGAGAATGATGTGCTCAAGCAACTTGCCGAGCTGAAAGAAAGATTTGACAAAATGGCTGCAGTAAAGGAAAAAGACCCGGTCACCAACTTTCATATAACCGAGTATGTTTTGCATCCAACCAGCTCTGCCTCATTTAAGACATTCAAGCATACTATATTTGACGGAGACAATGATCCCCGTTCTCACCTGTCCGAATTTCTCCGAGTCTTTCAGATGAACCGGTACAACGAGGAAGATGTTTTGCGAGCATTCTCGCAAACATTACACAAAGACTATCGGAGGTGGTATGATGGTCTAGATGAGGAGGTTCAGAAGAATTGGATCAAATTGCAGACTGCTTTTCTCAAGCATTACAAGACCGACGAGAGTGACGAGTTCGGTTTGCGCGACATGGAAAGTTTAAGATAGGGGAAGGATGAAAGTTTTTTCGACTACTATAGGAGGTGGAGGACAAAGTTGTATAGAGTTCAGACAAGGCCAAAAGATAAAGAGCTGATCAGAATCTTCAGTAGGAGCCTGTTGCCCTTCTTTAAGGAAAGGATGTTAACCCAGCCTCTCATTGATTTTGCTTTGGTTCAAAGCGTTGGCTTAAACATCGAGGAGCTGTACAAGGAAGAAAAGAAGAAGAATAGAGGGTTTGGCAACTACCGGACTTCTTATGGTGACAGAGGTGCCGGAGGTAGTAATCAGAACCAGTCTGGGAACAGTAATACAATTGTGGGGGCAGTTAATGAAAGAGCCAAAAGAGAGTTCTGTGAACCCCTCCCCAAAATATCATGCATAAAAATGCATATGACTAAGGGCAGAAATGCACGTGAATGTATGAGTCGCCACCTTGTTTAACTATTTTAGGGTAAACTAGGAAAAAACCCTAAGTTGACTCCAATTTTAATTAACCTAATTACTAGATTAATTATCCCAATGTTTAAGGCATAATCTACAAACCCGAGGTAGATCCCGAGACTATGTCATGTTGATGAACTAACCTGAACAATGAATGCTTTGCAGGGTAAATGATGCAATTGGACCAATAAAAAAGTTTAAGTGATTTCGACTTGCCGCTCGGGGTTAAATCCCGAACGTGCCTACATACTTCCGTTTGAATGGAAGATCAAAGTCAACGTAGTTCGATAGGCCTTTTTAAAAGGGCTTTGAATGGGTATGCTTTATGCGTGAGTGTGTGTATGCTTCGTGCATTTTGTTTAGGCATTTTGCCAAAGAATTGATTGATTTGATTTAGGCATTTGTTGCCAAAAATGTTGATTTAAGGCTTTTTGCCAAAAAAGATTGAGTAGGCAATTTTTTGCCAAAAAATGTTGATTGGGCGATTGTCGCCAAAAGGAAGTGTTTGATTGGGCTTATTGTTGCCAAAAGGAAATGTTTGATTGGGCTTATTGTTGCCAAAAAAAGTGTTTGATTGGGCTTATTGTTGCCAAAAATGGATTAAGGCTTTTAGCCAAAGAGTTTTGTGATTTAGGTAATTTGTTTGCCAAAAGATTGGTTTATTTAAAGGCTTTTAGCCAAAAATGTGTAGATTTGAAGGCTTTGACAGCGGTTTTCGCAAGTGTACGAAATCGCAACAAGTAATATAGAGTAAGAAAGTATCATATCCACAGGGATTGTTTATCAATTACCAAAATTATGTTAACCTATTATTATTTAGACGATGATAAAAGGAATTCGCTGTAAAGTAAATAAAATTCAAAGTAAAAGAGATCAAACACAAAATTTAGGTGAAAAGAAATCAGGGGATTAAGCTACTAGGGAATTTGATTTCATTTAATTCTATCCAGCTTATTCTATTAGTTCATTAATCAAGTTTAATTGTTCAAGTAGGAGAAAACAACCCTAAGGTTACTAACAAGCTCTCTCGATTTATTGTTAGCTATTCTAATCCAATTTAATCACCTATCTTAATAGTGAAATTAAACATGAATCAGATCATTAGGTTTTATGGTTGTTTTATGAATTCACAACTTAATACTTTATTAACTTATGAAAGCCCCCTTGAGTCAAACCATATAGTTTCCACATCAAGTTATTATTCTCAAGTAAATTATTACCTTGTTCATATCAATAACCCTTCTCCCGAATGTGATTATTGAAATAATTCAATCCAGTGGAATTTTTCTGCCTGGAAGCCTTAAGCACAATAATAAGTTATAACAAGAACAAAGAAAAATAAATCTAATATTATAAGCTGGAATCGAATTAAATTACATCAAATCCCTAGTATAAAAGTTTAGTTAGACATAGTAATTAAATTAAGCTCAATCATACTTGAATCATTCATTATATTTAAAGACAATAATAAAGAAAGAAACAAGATGAATAGTTTAGAATAAAAACTGTATCACAACTATGTTGATGGCTTCCTTGAATCTTAGCACAATTATTTGAAACTTGAAATCTTTGAGAAGAAGAGAATTATGTAAAGTGTTGCACAAAAAACGAGATCCTCTACTATGAGAAGTTCCTCCCTTTATATAGAGATCCTGAAGGCAAGTCTGACTCCTTTTAGGAAAATAGAATCCTTATTTAGCACAAAATCCTTTATAGGAGATCATAACTGTTTAGGCTCTTGATTTCTTCTTGATTAGGACTCCTTTTTCTTCAAGAATAGGTCCAGGTCTTGTTTAGTGTGTTTAGGAAACTCCCTGAAGTCGGCCCATGTGAGAAAGGCTTGATTTGCATGTTAAATTCACGCTGGTTCCGCCTGGGCAGCACGGGCGTGCTTCATGGCACGGGCTGGGCGTGCTGTAGTCTGGAGGTCTGGCTAGAGTTGCCATGGGCGTGCTATGCTTGACACGCCCTGGTCCCATTGTAGCACGGCCGTGCCTTTTGACACACCCTGGCCGTGCCTTTTGACACACCCTGGCCGTGCTCTCTTCTGTCTCTCCTTTGGTTTACTTGGCTTCTAGCACGGGCGTGCCTTCCAGCACGGGCTGGGTGTGCTAGAAGCTAAGTGCCTTGCATTCTAAAGTTCTTTTCTGCGCCAAATTTCTGCAATTTTCTCTTAGATCAAGCAGATTAAAGACTAAGGAAGCTTTTAAACACAATTATACTAAAAGTGATTTAAAATTAAATTAAAGAAGTAAAAACTTACTAAAATTCTAATAAAAACTATATTAAAAACACTATAAAATTTACACTTATCAAAATTCTCCAAACTTAAACCATTGCTTGTCCTCAAGCAACAAAA
This sequence comes from Jatropha curcas, assembly GCF_041381405.1. Taxonomy (NCBI): domain Eukaryota; kingdom Viridiplantae; phylum Streptophyta; class Magnoliopsida; order Malpighiales; family Euphorbiaceae; genus Jatropha; species Jatropha curcas. The sequence goes on from NC_143155.1 coordinate 14,485,809, forward strand.
CTAAGAAAAAATAATTTGACGACACTAGTTTAACATGGTTGGAGATGATTTCAATAATCTTTCAAGATATCATGATTAGTAAACAAGTAAATAAACTCAGTCGTTCTCCATGCTATTCATATTTAAGCTTGACTTTTATTTTTGTATAAAACACATTCATTGAGTAAAATACAAGTTTAAAGAGATTGTCAACACTAATATTTATTCAATTTATGATAAATAGGACATGAATTATCTAAAGAACTTTCAACCTTTCAAAAATAAGACAATTGATAGTGCAACAGTGGCATTCCCATATGCAGAATTAGTCATTCTTTCTCCACGATTTAAATGCATACAATTAAAAGATCAAAAGGTCTTTATTTTGGGTTGTAATGGGGCTTTCTTGGTGCAAATTTTGCTTAATCAAAAGAAAGGATAAAAGGGTAGTCAAAGAGTACAAAAGAATGTATAATATTCAACATTCTATTTTAATTAAACTTTTACTAGTTCTAGGGAGTGTTGGTTTTGAAGCTTTCTTACTAGCTAGAGGCATCTTGTGCAAGGTCTTTTCTTAATATTTTGGCACTATTCTTACTTGCTTTACCATTCTTCTTGCATTCTTTTGATTGCTTTGCATGTGCCTCTTTCTTGATTCTTTCCTCTTTTCTTTATTTGCTAGTATTGATTGATGAATTCTCCCTTTTTGTTGCTATATTCTAATTAAAAGTCGAATCTTTTAATCATACAATCCTTTGTACTTAGGGTAAGAGATTTGAATTTGGCTTTAATGGCCTGGTTTATTTATGGTGAAGAAGAAAATTGTACGGTTTAAAGCTTCAAAGTGGGTTTCAAAGGTCATATATTTTTGTTTAGGTAGTTTAGGCTATATAGGTGTCAACAAAAATTGCCTAAATCATCTCTTTCAAGATGTAAACATTTAAATTTCTCGCCTCGAGGGAAGTTCTAATTTTTGTTCTAGGAATGCCAAGGTTTAAAATACTTTAGAGTAAAACACACCTTTATATCATAACTTTCATAAAAATCAGTGTTTTAAAAGTCTAGAAACAAATAGTTTAGATCAATGAACATGATTGAGTCAAAAATTCAAATTCAAAACTTAAATATGCTAGAATTTAGAATCGACTATATTTAACACTCATTACTAGACATGAGAACTTTCAAGCTTACTTGTAATCATTCCAAAAATGTTAAACAAAAACAAAAATTTTTGCCAAAATTCCCTTCCCCCAATTCAATCAATCACATTGTCCCCAATGTGCATAAATTCCCCAAACTTATTGCATTACTAGAAGGAAAGCAGTAAGAGAGAAGAAGAAATCTTACCAACATTGTATTGAACAATACAATAGAACGGGTGTGGGAAGAGTCTTAGCTAAAAGAGCAACTAAACATTAAGAACAAAACAAACTACTAAAAAGTTATAAAAATTCAAATAACAAATAAACTAAAGTGAAAGCAACCAAGATAATGTATTAGAACAAATAAACAAAAATAAAACAAAGAAAAGTGAGAAATTCGTCAATTCTCTGGTGGTGGAGGTGGCTGCAGAAGCTGGAGGATGGTCTGGAGTTGGCCTTGCATGGTGTCCATCCGAGAATCAAGACTGCCGTTCATAATCTCGATGGACTGGAAACGGTCTGCGATCATCGTTTCCATACATTTAAGGCGCGTGTCAAAGAGGTCCATCCGAGACATCATTCTTGCAAGGACTTCATTGTTCGACATGTTGGCTGTGCCTTGGAACGATGGACCGACACCGGAAGTACCTGCACCAAAAGAAGAAGGAAAAGGAGGAGGATTATCCTCTTCCATGTTAGCTCCACCGGCTGCCTCTGCTCCTGCATTATCAGGATTAGCCTCTGGGGCGCCCACTACTTGATATGTATCCCCGACTTTTTCAATCAGTTTCATATGTATCATAACATCTAGGTCCAGTCTAGTACTACGCCCTCCTCCTATACTATCATAAATTGGCCTAGCCGGGTTCCAAACCTGTAAGTATCTAGCAATCCGAGTTACAAAACATCCCACCATTATGGCCCCCTTGTCGGCTCCAGCCACCTTTCCAAATTTTTGGCAGAGCCAATAACCAACATTCAATAAAACCCCATTCTCAATAGCCCACAGAAAATATAATTCGTTCAAACTTAGCACCCCATCGCTTTCACTCCTTCCAAAAATGGAATTAGATAAGAATTTGTGAATGTAGCGCAAGGAAGGTTTTTTTAATTTGGATGCTTTAGAATATCTAGGATTGTAATTCACTTCACTTGTCAAATTTTGCCAAGTATTACGCGCACTAAAATCACTAGATATTTGTATCTGGCTTTTGTCTGTAGGAAACCCAAAAATGTGGCTAATTTCATTCACAGTTAGTTCAAAGTCTTGACTAAGAAGCCTAAAGTTAACCCTGCTTGGTGGTGAATTAGGCAATAACGGAATAAAAGCGCGATAGGAACTCAGAAATTCTAGAGTTAGAGGGGCATAGACTAAGTCCTTCATATCAATAAATTCCCCCCATCCTATTCTCTTAAGAGGGTCTAACACAATATCCCTAAGACCCACTTGCACTAAGGCAGCCTCATCGATAAATCTATTCGGTAAAATAGGCCGAAGAGATAATTTTGTGTACCTTTCTTGTTGATCGGATGAGGCAAATTCGAATGGAATTTCAGGAGGTGAAGGAGGTTGAGGAGCCGTGGAGGATCGCGTAGTCGAACGCTTCCGAGCAGCAACGGATGATGCAGGTCTGCTACGTTTGTATCTAGGAGGCATTGTTGGAGTTGATTATGTGAAAATTTTGGGTGGAGAGTGTTTGATTTGAGAGAAAAGGGAGAAGAAAAGAGAAAGTTTGAGAGAAAGGAGTTGACGGCTAGGGCGTGCGAGATGGAAAAGAGAAGGTTTGGAGGCGTGCTCTTTAAATAGGGGTGCCAATAAATGAGTTGGTCTGATCGTGGCATGGCCGTGCTGATGAGCACGGCCTGGGCGTGCTCCCCTCTGACCTGCAAAACAACAAAAGTGGCGTACCTGGCACGGGCGTGCTACATAGCACGGCTTGGGCGTGCTCTTCTCTGCATCTCGTTTTGAAAAGTGCCTGGTGATAGCACGGGAGTGCTATCTGGCACGCCTTGGGCGTGCTTGTCCCTGCCTCTCAAGTTCTTTTCGCGCTCGCGCATATGAAAGTCGCGCTCGCGTATTTTGCTGGCAAACTTTCTGCCTCTCAAAGGTGCTTTCTCGCGCCCGCGTATATGAATGTCGCGCTCGCGTCTTCTCGCGTCTTCTGGTCCAATTGCTTTTGACACTCAGATTTGCTTGTCGCGCCCGGGCATATGAATGTCGCGCTCGCGACTTCAGCTCGCGCCCGCGTATATGAATGTCGCGCTCGCGACTTCAGCTCGCGCCCGTGCATATGGAAGGTGCGCTCGCGAGTTTTTCTTGCAAATCTTCTGACTCTCTTTTCTAATTGTCGCGCTCGCGCTTGTGAATGTCGCACTCGCGACTTGGGCGTTTTTCTTTGTTGAGACTTGCTTCATAGCGCGACTTGGGCGTGCCACTTAGCACGGCTTGGGCGTGCTTGGTTCTGGATTTCCACTTTTTCCTACAAAAACTCTTAACTAAACAAAAGAACACTTATGGAGAAAATTTGGGATTTTGACAAATAAAATAGGGAATAAAAATAAATAAATGGACGAAAATTTAATAAAAATAGATGGGTTGTCTCCCATGAGCACTTTTGTTTAACGTCGTTAAGTTCGACGCACTTATCTTAATTTAGGCTAAGCAAGACCAATTGTAGTCTTGATGGGTTTCATTATAATAGCTTCTCAAACGTTGAGCATTTACCTTGAAACTTCGATTCGACTTACCATCCACTATTTCAATCGCGCCATGAGGAAAGATTTCCTTGATTGTGAATGGTCCAGACCATCTAGAGCGCAACTTACCAGGAAATAACCGAAGTCTAGAGTTATAAAGCAACACCTGCTGGCCTACCTTTAGATCCCTCATGATAATGCGCTTATCATGTCATTGTTTAGTGCGATCTTTGTATATTTTGGCATTTTCATAAGTGTGAAGGCGCATTTCATCCATCATGTTTAGCTGTAGCAATCGCTTTTGACCAACCTCCTTTGCATTAAAGTTAAAAAATTGAATGGCCCAAAACGCCTTATGTTCTAACTCTACAGGAAGATGACAAGCCTTACCATACACCATGCGATATGGAGACATACCTATAGGCGTTTTGAATGCCGTTCTGTAGGCCCATAGAGCATCGTCTAGCTTTTTGGACCAATCCTTTCTCGATTGTCCAACAGTGGTTTCGAGGATCTTTTTGATTTCTCTGTTAGTGACCTCTACTTGTCCACTGGTTTGAGGATGATATGGAGTACCTACACGATGAGTGACACCATATTTTGCAAGAAGGGAGTCTAAATATCTATTACAAAAATGCTTACCTCCGTCCGTGATTATCGCCCTGGGAGTTCCATGCCTTGTAAAAATGTTTTTCTTGATGAAGCTCATCACACTTTTGGCATCGTTATTTGGAAGAGCAACAGCTTCTGCCCACTTTGACACATAATCCACCGCCACTAGAATGTATTGATTTGAATATGATGGTGGAAAAGGTCCCATAAAGTCCAGACCTCATACATCGAAGATTTCGACTTCAAGGATGCTGTTCAGGGGCATTTCATGTCTCTTCGAAATGTTACCTAACCTTTGACAACGATCACAAAGACGAACATAGTTATAAGCATCTTTAAAAAGATTAGGCCAATACAAACCACTTTCTAGTATACGCGCAGCTATCTTGTTTGCTCCAAAGTGGCCTCCACATTCCATTGAATGGCAGAATTTAAGGACACTTTCTATTTCAGTTTCCAGTATACATCTCCTGAAGAGCTGATCACTACAATACTTGAACAAAAATGGCTCCTCCCAATAGTAGAATTTGATATCATGAAAAAATTTTTTTCTTTGTTGGTAAGAAAAATTGGGAGGAGGAATTTTGCAAACAAGATAATTAACAATGTCAGCGTACCAGGGGGTTTGAGCATTTGCCACTAGAAGAAGTTGCTCATGAGGAAAGCTTTCATTGATTTGTAGCTCGCTTGTGTCTTCTTCCCCCAATTCAAGCATGGAAAGATGGTCAGCAACGAGGTTCTCGGTCCCCTTTTTGTCGCGAATTTCTAGGTCAAACTCTTGCAATAGAAGTACCCAACGAATGAGCCTTGGCTTTGCATCTTTCTTTTCCAGCAAGTATTTGATGGCGGAGTGATCTGTGTAGACTATTGTTTTAGCTCCAATTAGATATGCCCTGAATTTGTCAAAAGCAAAAACAATAGCTAGCAGTTCTTTTTCCGTAGTTGCATAATTTAATTGTGCATCATTCAATGTGCGACTTGCATAATAGATAACATGCAACTTCTTGTCTTTTCTTTGTCCAAGAACAGCTCCTCCAGCATGATCACTAGCATCACACATGAGTACAAAGGGCAAAGTCCAGTCTGGTGTAGTGATGATCGGGGCTGAGATTAACTCCTTCTTCAACCTGTTGAAAGCATCTAAACATTCTTTGTCAAAATCAAAAGGTACATCTTTAACTAATAAATTGCAAAGAGGTTTAGTAATTTTTGAGAAATCCTTTATGAATCTCCTGTAAAACCCTGCATGCCCAAGAAAACTTCTTATGCCCTTCACTGTGTTAGGGGGAGGTAGTTTTTCAATTACCTCAATTTTTGCCTTGTCTACTTCAATCCCCTTTTGAGAGATTTTATGCCCTAGGACAATACCTTCACTAACCATGAAGTGACATTTTTCCCAATTTAACACAAGGTTAGTATCTTCACATCGTTGCATCACTAAAGATAAATTATGAAGGCATGCATCGAAGGAAGAACCAAATACAGAAAAATCATCCATGAATATTTCAATAAATTTTTCCACCATATCAGAAAAGATGGACATCATGCACCTTTGAAAGGTTGCAGGGGCATTGCATAGCCCAAAAGGCATTCTCCTATAGGCAAAAGTGCCATAAGGACAAGTGAATGTAGTTTTCTCTTGGTCTTCAGGGGCTATAGGTATTTGGAAGTACCCTGAATAGCCATCTAAGAAACAATAAAAAGGATATCCTGCAAGCCTTTCAAGCATTTGATCAATAAAGGGAAGGGGAAAGTGATCTTTGCGTGTTGCTTTATTTAATTTTCTATAATCTGTACACACACGCCAACCTGTGACTGTTCTTGTGGGGATTAATTCATTGTTTTCATTAGAAATAACAGTCATACCTCCCTTCTTTGGAACAACTTGGACAGGACTTACCCAATTACTGTCTGAAATTGGATAAATGATGCCGGCATCTAAGAGTTTAATAATTTCAGCCTTAACTACCTCCTTCATGTTAGGATTCAGTCGCCTTTGGTGCTCGATTGAAGGTTTGTAGTTTTCTTCCATCAAGATTTTATGCATGCACACACTTGGGCTTATTCCTTGTAGATCAGAGATAGACCATCCTAATGCCTTCTTGTGCCTTTGTAAAACCTGCAACAACCTTTTCTCTTGATCAAGCGTTAAGTGAGAAGAAATAATAACAGGAAAAGAATGGTTCTCACCTAGAAATGCATGTTTTAAATGAGGTGGAAGTTGTTTCAGTTCATACTTAGGAAGTTCCTTTTCTTTTTCATTCAAGATGCTTGACTCATTAGCATTATTTTCAACATGCAAAGTGGTCTCCACACATTCATCGACTACGTCAATTCTAAAACAGTTTCCATGATCCATAAGGAGTTTACAAGATTTAAGTACATCAAATACAATCTCTTCCTGTCCAACTCTAAGAGTCAACTTACCCTCATAAACATCTATCAATGCTCTTGCAGTTGCAAGAAAAGGTCTTCCAAGGATTAGAGATCCTTCCCTGTCTTCATCAATATCAAGAATAACAAAATCAACAGGAAAGATGAATGTACCTACCTTTACAAGCACGTCTTCTACAATCCCTCTAGGATATTTAATTGAACGATCTGCTAATTGCAAAGACATCCTTGTTGGTTTGAGCTCTCCCATACCTAGCATCTTAAAAACTTCATAGGACATAAGATTAATGCTAGCACCTAAATCTGCCAAAGCCTTTTCAAAGTCAAGATTACCAATGTTACAAGGGATAGAAAAACTTCCTGGATCTTTTAACTTTGGAGGCAGTTTGTTTTGGATAATTGCACTGCACTCCTCAGTTAACATCACTGTTTCTTGATCATCAATTTTTCGTTTCTTGCTCAAGATATCTTTTAGGAATTTAGCATAGCTAGGCATTTGAGCAAGAGCTTCAGCAAAAGGAATATTAATTTGAAGCTTCTTAAACACATCCAGAAACTTGAGGAAGCTCTTGTCATCTTGTGCTTTCTTCAATCTTTGTGGAAAGGGAATAGGGGGAACATAGAGTTTTACCTTTTCTTTTTCCTCTAAATCAATGATAGGCACTTTTGATTGTTCTTTTTCCTCCTTTTCTTTCCTCAGTGGTTCATCTAATTGTTTGCCACTCCTCAAGGTGATAGCCTGCACTTGTTCTTTTGGATTCTTTTCAGTATTACTAGGTAACGTACCTTGAGGTCGAGATGCCATCATGTTTGCGAACTGCCCTAACTGAATCTCCAAATTCCTGATTGCAGCTTGCTGGATTTTATGGTTCTCCCTGGTTTCATTCATGAATTCCATGTGTGATTTGGAGAGGGCAGTGAGGAGGTCATCATGAGATTTCTTTTCTGGAGGGTGGAACCCTGGGGGTGCATTCAAGTCATTGTTAGGATTACCATAAGATAGGTTAGGATGATTCCTAACCTGTTATCATATGAATTTGAATAAGGGTAATTCTTTCTTCCTTGATTCATCACATAGTTCACTTGCTTCAAAGTCTGCGGATTTAAGGAGTCCATGATGCATTCCCCAATTCCATGTTGTCCATTGCACCTATCACACACTTGCATAATCGAATGCATAGGATTAGTGGTTAACATGTCCAATTTCCTTACCATGTTATCTACCTTGGCATTGAGTGCTGTAATGGCGTCTATTTCATAGACTCCTGCGGTTCTTCTCCTTTCGGTATTGTTTTGGTAGTGGCTGTTGCTTGCCATCTCCTCTATCAACTCATATGCTTCATCAATACCTTTCTTTTCAAAGGATCCACCTGCAGCTGCATCTAAAGTGATTTTAATATTAGGAGATAATGCATTATAAAAAGTTTGTACCTGTAGCCACTTGGGCAAACTGTGATGCGGGCACTTCCTTAGCAAGTCCTTGAATCTTTCCCAAGCTTCGTACAAGCTCTCTTGATCATGATGAGCAAATGTCATTATCTCATTACGCAGCTTGGTGGTTTTTGAGGATGGGAAGAATTTAGCTAGGAATTTTTGAGCTAATTCATCCCATGTGGTAAAACTTCCAGCGGGACACGATTGTAACCATAATCTAGCTTTATCCCTAAGAGTAAAAGGAAAAAGCCTCAACTTGATTGCATCTTCAGAAACACCATTTTGTTTGAATGTGTCACAAATTTCCAAAAAATTGGTGATGTGAGCATTAGGATCTTCACTAGGCAAACCTCCATATTGGATCGAGGTAGAGAGCATTTGGATAATTGCAGGTTTAATCTCAAAGTTATTAGCTTCTACCCTAGGTCTTGTAATACTTGAGGTTGTCCCATTCAGATTAGGTGTTGTATAATCCCTTAAGGTACGGACCGGATGTTGAAGTGGTGGTCCAACTACGTTTTCGTTTCTGTTTTCGTTTTCGTTGGCCATGTCTGCTTGTTGTTCGAGTTTTATTTCTCTTGCTTTTCTTGCAGCGTTGTGCCTACGAAAGGTTCTTTCAATTTCTGGGTCAAAGACTAGAGGTTCAGTCGTCCTTGATCTTCTTTGCATAAAACACCTGGAACAACACTTAAAAGAAAATTAAATAAAAACGAAAGAGTGTCTAAATTAATAACAGGGTAATTTGTATTGATATTGATACGCCAATCCTCGGCAACGGCACCAAAAACTTGACAGCGGTTTTCGCAAGTATACGAAATCGCAACAAGTAATATAGAGTAAGAAAGTATCGTATCCACAGGGATTGTTTATCAATTACCAAAATTATGTTAACCTATTATTATTTAGACGATGATAAAAGGAATTCGCTGTAAAGTAAATAAAATTCAAAGTAAAAGAGATCAAACACAAAATTTAGGTGAAAAGAAATCAGGGGATTAAGCTACTAGGGAATTTGATTTCATTTAATTCTATCCAGCTTATTCTATTAGTTCATTAATCAAGTTTAATTGTTCAAGTAGGAGAAAACAACCCTAAGGTTACTAACAAGCTCTCCCGATTTATTGTTAGATATTCTAATCCAATTTAATCACCTATCTTAATAGTGAAATTAAACATGAATCAGATCATTAGGTTTTATGGTTGTTTTATGAATTCACAACTTAATACTTTATTAACTTATGAAAGCCCCCCTTGAGTCAAACCATATAGTTTCCACATCAAGTTATTATTCTCAAGTAAATTATTACCTTGTTCATATCAATAACCCTTCTCCCGAATGTGATTATTGAAATAATTTAATCCAGGGGAATTTTTCTGCCTGGAAGCCTTAAGCACAATAATAAGTTATAACAAGAACAAAGAAAAATAAATCTAATATTATAAGCTGGAATCGAATTAAATTACATCAAATCCCTAGTATAAAAGTTTAGCTAGACATAGTAATTAAATTAAGCTCAATCATACTTGAATCATTCATTATATTTAAAGACAATAATAAAGAAAGAAACAAGATGAAGAGTTTAGAATAAAAACTGTATCACAACTATGTTGATGGCTTCCTTGAATCTTAGCACAATTATTTGAAACTTGAAATCTTTGAGAAGAAGAGAATTATGTAAAGTGTTGCACAAAAAATGAGATCCCCTACTATGAGAAGTTCCTCCCTTTATATAGAGATCCTGAAGGCAAGTCTGACTCCTTTTAGGAAAATAGAATCCTTATTTAGCACAAAATCCTTTATAGGAGATCATAACTGTTTAGGCTCTTGATTTCTTCTTGATTAGGACTCCTTTTTCTTCAAGAATAGGTCCAGGTCTTGTTTAGTGTGTTTAGGAAACTCCCTGAAGTCGGCCCATGTGAGAAAGGCTTGATTTGCGTGTTAAATTCACGCTGGTTCCGCCTGGGCAGCACGGGCGTGCTTCATGGCACGGGCTGGGCGTGCTGTAGTCTGGAGGTCTGGCTAGAGTTGCCATGGGCGTGCTATGCTTGACACGCCCTGGTCCCATTGTAGCACGGCCGTGCCTTTTGACACACCCTGGCCGTGCTCTCTTCTGTCTCTCCTTTGGTTTACTTGGCTTCTAGCACGGGCGTGCCTACCAGCATGGGCTGGGCGTGCTAGAAGCTAAGTGCCTTGCATTCTAAAGTTCTTTTCTGCGCCAAATTTCTGCAATTTTCTCTTAGATCAAGCGGATTAAAGACTAAGGAAGCTTTTAAACACAATTATACTAAAAGTGATTTAAAATTAAATTAAAGAAGTAAAAACTTACTAAAATTCTAATAAAAACTATATTAAAAACACTATAAAATTTACACTTATCAGGCTTCTAGCCAAAAGTGTTGATTTAGGCAATTTATTTGCCAAAAGATGTTGATTTAGGCGATTGTCGCCAAAATTTGATTTATTTGAAGGCTTTAAAGCCAAAGTACTGATTTAGGCAATTTATTGCCAAAAGTTGATGATTGGGCGATTGTCGCCAAAATTGATTGATTTAAGGCAATTTATTTACCGAAAATGATTATTTGAAGGCTTTTAGCCAAATTTTGATTTAAGCGATTTGTCGCTAAAAAAGAAGATTAATCTCACTTATAGGCAATTTGTTTGCCAAAAGAGATCAATTGAATTGCAATGTAGGCAATTTATTGCCAAGAAAACGTGTTTAATTAAAGCTTTTTAGCCACAATTATTGATTAATTGGATTTAAGCCGGACTGTTCGAAATAAAAGCGATTATACCATAGCTATTAATTAGATAGGTATTTTAAGCCAATATTGTCTGATTTAGGCTTTAATACCACGATTATTAATTAACCAGGCATTTAGCCTAAACTTATTTATTTGAGGCAGTTTATTTGCCTAATGATGACGTGAATGCATTTATACAGTTGTAGAATTATTAGGAGTAGAAGAGAAACATGCATGAAGTGCTAAAATTAAATAGGCAGAGTTTAGTTCATGTACCTGATTTAATCGACGGCCACTTCTTAGCTTCAGTTTGAAAACTCCAAATTAAACTCCTCGTTAAGGGAATATTAATTAATTTAATTCAATTTAAGTGACCAAATAACAAAGCAAGAAAGCAATAAAGCTAAACTAAAATGCAGAAAAGCAGTAAAGAATCGCAAGGAGCGGAGGGGAGAAGGAGCGTTCGTCAACACAGACTGAGCGAGTAAAACTGAGGGCTTCGGGGCCAATTTATAGGCAAAAAATCGGACTGTTCCGGCGGCCTGATCCGCCGCGTCCGGCGGCCAGAGCCGCTGTGTCCGGCGGCCTGAGCCACCAGGGCCGGCGGGTTTGCTAATTTTTCATTCCGGAGGCTTTTTCGAGAGTTCTCGACCTCTAAAAAATATTTCGGGACCAGTTCCGTGATCCTCGCGACGTCCCGGACGTTTTAAGTACCATATTGTCATACTTTCGGTGAACTTCCAAAATGGCCTCCGGTTCGGCCGGACTATTTGCAGTCCGAGAAAATAGGCTTTTCTGAGCCTCAAAATTTGAGTATTCGTAGTTGCCCCCCACTGGCTATCATAAAAATGATTTATGAGAGCCAGTGGCTGTCTGAAGGAGCAAATTTTGAGGATGGGCAGAGGAGGAAACCCCGCCGTTGGCTTTTTTTTTTTTTTTGAAATGAAATGATCAAATGCATGGATTTATGTTTGCAACTTAAAGATGTTTTTGCCTTTTTGAGGACTTAAAAAGAAATTTTGCCTCTTAGAGGACTTGAAAAAGATGTTTTCCCCTTAATGAGGGCTTGAAAAGAGATTTTGCCTTTTAGAGGACTTGGAAAGATGTTTTGCCTCTTAGTGAGGGTTTGAAAAGAGATTTTGCCTCTTAGAGGACTTGAAAAGATGTTTTGCCTCTTAATGAGGGCTTGAACAGAGATTTTGCCTCTTAGAGGACTTGAAAAGATGTTTTGCCTCTTAATGAGGGCTTGAAAAGAGATTTGTTTTATTTTTGTTTTTTTCTTTGAGAACCAAGGGTCCACCTAAAGTCGAAATGATCAAATGGCTTGGTTTTGGGTGAAAAATGGTTGGTTATTGGTTAGGGTTTTACCTTAGGTTTTATGTAAAAAAAAGGTTAACCATTAACCGGGTTCTACCCTGGGTTTGTGTAAAAGAGATTGACGATGGTTGGGTTTCACCCTGGGTTGTGTATGTTTTTTTTTTTATATAACACTTGCCCCTGAATCCGACTTGGAGGATTTTGCCCCTTGCTTGAGAGAATTGATGCCCTTATTAGCTGAAATAGAATTTCTTCTTAATGAAAGACTAAAAATTCCGTGATTACTTCTGTGATGGGAGAATAGTGAAGGTTCTTATCACTTCTTGCCCCCAGAATGGTGCTGACCATGGAATACTTCAAATCATTGGTGTTGCACTTGTCCAATCGATTGAGGAATCTAAGAGAACAAAGCCACTTATATGACTCGATGAAATGGACAATGTGGATGACATCGCTCGTCTGAAAGGATCGAAGAAACGATGGTCCGAGTGGAGACGAGGTATTAAAGAATTACCTCTCAACGATTGTGTTTGACATTTTTTAGGGTTGTTTTGGAAACCCCGGGGATTGAATTGACATTTTCCCCTCTCTCTTTTTTTTTCGAGGAATGACTCAAAGAGTGACGCTTTCAAAACGAACTTTTGAGAATGACTCGATTTTTGTGACTCGTTGTGGAATGACCACTGGTGACGGAGACTTGATTTTAGAGACTCATTGGAGACTCGATTTAGAGACTCAAATTTTTCTTGTAGCGAATTTTGACTCGAAGGAACTCAGTGATTCTTGGAAAAAATGATTTATATACTCCCAAGGAGACCTTTGAAAGGGATTTTTTTTTTTGCCTTAATTTTTGCCCAGTAGCCGCCCTTTCGGGTTTTCGACTCTAGCAGGCTCTTTGCCCTAACTTTTGCCTAGACCGCCCTTTTGGGTTTTCAGCCTAGCGGGGTCAATTCTTGCCTGAAGCCGTCCTTTCGGGTTTTCAACTCCAGCTTTTATTTTTCTTTTCTTCTCTTTTTTTATTTTTTTTTATTTTTTATTTTGGCAAAGAGAAAATGCTATTTATGATGCAATCTTATGTTTGTGACCGCGCCTTTGCGGCTGCCTACGTATCTCCAAGAACTCTTCGGGGGATGGGGAGAATCAGGTCTTTCGTAGTTCCTTCCGGGATGCGAACTTCGTGCTCGGCTGGAGCGGAATTCATCTCCGGCTTGATGTTAGTGCGGAATTCCTTTCCGTCTTGGTGCGGAATTTATTTCCGACTTGCTGTTGGGGCAAAATTCAATTCGGACTTAATGCTGATTGTGGAATTCATTTCCGATTTGATTTCTTCGGGATTCCTTCCCGACTTGATATTAATACAGAATTCATTTCTGACTTGATTTCTTTGCGGGATTTCTTCCCGACTTGATGTCTTTGCGGGATTCCTTCCCGACTGGATGTGTTTGCGGGATTCCTTCCCGACTTGATGTTGATGCAGAATTCATTTCGGACTTGATTTCTTCGCGGGATTCCTTCCCGGCTTGATGTCTTTGCAGGATTCCTTCCCGACTGGATGTCTTTGCGGGATTCCTTCCCGGCTTGATGTCTTTGCGGGATTCCTTCCCGGCTTGATGTCTTTGCGGGATTCCTTTCCGACTTGATGTTGATGCAGAATTCATTTCTGACTTGATTTCTTCGCGGGATTCCTTCCCGGCTTGGTGTCTTTGCAGGATTCCTTCCCGATGGATGTCTTTGCGGGATTCCTTCCCGGCTTGATGTCTTTGCGGGATTCCTTCCCGACTTGATGTCTTTACGGGATTCATTCCCGACTTTGATGATGTTGAATCAACTTATTGACTCGAGCTCGTATGATAGTGATGACCCTAGGCGAATCTGACTTTGTTGTTGTAGTGGTTTTACCACTGGTTGACTGAAATATGACTTGTATTCATCACAAAGAGTTTTGAATACCCACATTGTGGTGGTAACTTGAGTGGCTTGAGTGTTGAAGAAGCTTTTATGCTTTGAGTTTGTGGCTTCGCCATGTTTGAATTCTCGAGGTTAATTTGATCCCTTTTCTTGAACTTTATCTTCCTCCGAATTTGAAACTTATTTCCTCAATGGTTCTCCTCTCCATAAGGAATTTTGAGGAGACTCTTCCTTTTCCTTGTTTTGAGAAATGATCCTTGTTTATAAGAACACTTGTACTTGTGCCATGCCTGGCGCTTGATTTTCAAGGTGTTTGTTGTCATCCAATTTGTGGAAATGACTGCTTCTTTTAACTTGCTTTTTCAAAATGTGAGCAGCCGCTTGGTCTTTGTCCTTATGGCTGAAATGATTTGTCATCTACCCTTGATGGGCTTGAATTTAACGGAGAGCTGCTGTTGACCCGTTTTTGACAACTTGATTTCCTGTAGCTTTGTCCTTGATTTCTTTCTTTTGTGCAGAAGTTCCTTTTGACCCATTTTTTTTTCTTTTGCTTTGTTTGCTTCCTTTTGACCAGGGGTTCCTTTTGTCCCGTTTTTCCTTTTGCTTGCTTAGAAGCAGCCTCTCCATAAAGAATTTCGAGGCAACTTGATTCTGAGATGACTTGAGTAGTGTATGGATAGCATTGCGACTTCGTGCAGACCCAACCCAATTCCAAACATAACTTCTTTATTCTGTCGCTTTTAAGCTCAAAATTCAGACACCTCTCTGTCGGAGCATCTTCCATTCTTGGGTTTTCGGAGAAACCATTCTGGCCCTAACCCCTTCAATCGGCTTTACCTCGGTACTATTTGAAGTCTTGCGTACCCTTTGCTGGATCCTTTCCATAATTACCCTTCAAAACTTCCCCTTTGATGGTGCTTCTTAGGATGCCCCCAACTTTGATTGATGCAGAGCAAATGAATGCATTTTTCTTTGCCAATTTTTATCATCATTTTTCTTTTAATTTTTTATTATTTTTTTTTCGATTTTTTTTTTGCTTTCACAGGAAAGGATAGGGAAAGAGTATAAACATGATTGGAACGTAAACTGATCCCTTTTTATTGATAAGACAAAATTTGTGTACAAAAGACACTTAGATTTATAAATGAAAACTTGAATGGAAATGAAAATGAAAAGAAAAACGAGACCCTAAAAGATAGACTCTGGGTGGACTGTGATGGACTAGGGTGGGATTGACTATAGTGACTTTGTTCTTCTCGATGCTTAAATCGATCAGACAGGTTGTTGTTGGTCTTGAACAATTCCTTTGTTCTTTTGGAGGTTTGATCTCAACCTTCTCAGACACAAACTTCATTCATTTCTAAGAAAAGTTCGAAAGGATCGAAAGATTCTTGTTCAAAATTTTTTTTTTTTGCATTAATCCCATGGTTAGGCAAGGGATTGGTTGATATTCAGCTTGCTCTTGGGGATGATGGACCCATTGTCAACCAGGTCTTGTAGGCGATTTTTCAAAGTCCAGCATGATTTTGCTTCTTGTATGAGTCTTCTTTGAGTTGACCCAACTAGATTAAGTCTTCCACCTTAGTTGCAGTCGCAATGAGCGATTGGAACATAGGCAAGCACTGTGTTTGAAGTTGTGACTGGTAGACAGGCAGTAAATTCTTGATTATTATGTCAACTTGTTCTTGTTCAGAGGGTCGGTTGATCATTTGAGCAGCTTTGGCTCTCCACCTCGAAAGGAACGAGGAGAAGGGCTCATTGTTCTTTTGTTTAGTGGTTTCCAGTTCCCTCCGGGTAACATCCACTTCGATATTATAATGGTACTGCGTGTTGAAAGCATTGCATATGTCCTCCCAATTCTTCATTTTGGAGCGATCCAAGCTCACAAACCATCTTAATGCAGCACCAGTCAAAGATTGCTGAAACAACTGAGCAAGGAGCTCGCTGTTCAGGCCAAACGGGTTGAGGGCACCCACATACATTTTTAGGTGCATTTTGGGACAAGTGGTTCCGTCAAACTTGTCCATGTTAGGCATCTTGAATTTTGTAGGTAATCTTGCTTCGGGGAATAAGGACAAGGAGTCCATGTCCACCACTTCCTTGTGTGTCTTAAGGGCAGTAATAGACCTTTCCAACAATTCCAGCTTCTCTCTCATTTTCTGAGCTTCCAGCTCAGAAGCAGTTCCAGAGGGCATGTCATCCAGGGCAGGGTTTGAGGATGTCGGTGCAGCGCCGGGTCCCTGATTGGAGGCAGCAGGTCCGCTTCTCCCGGCTGAAGCTCCATTTCCATTACCACCACCTAGTTCAGCTATTAGGGCAGTCCTTTGGGCGGCCAATGCCTCATTCATTCTAACCTCCATTCTGGTCTCCAGTTGTTCAATGAGGTTTTGGATGTCAGTAAGTGATGCCATTGGTGCAGTTAGAGTTGTTGGACTTGTGGATGAGAGCTCAGTTGGTGTTTCGGGTACAGGTGGTCTTTGGAGGGGTACCTGTGAAAGGACATAGTCAAAACGATTAGACTATCCTATATAAGGTGTTTTCATAGGGTATGTGAGATAGTGTGAGGTAGGGTAGTGTATGGGTAAGGTATTTGGACTTGACCCTGTGAGATGGGACGGTTTGACCCTGTGTGGTAGGGTAATGTTGGTATGCTAGGACACCTAGGATAGAACCCAATGGGATGTGATATGTAAGGTAGAGTGCTTAGGGCTGGACACCTCGACTTTTCGAAAGGCCCTAAGTTCTCAAAAATTTTTTTTTTCTTTTTTTTTTGGGCTTTAGGGGCCAAAATGTGAACTTTTGGGCCTTTGTGGCCAAATTGGGCATTTTTAGGCCTTTGGAGCCAAATTGAGAATTTTTGGGCCTTCGGGGCCAAATTGAGAATTTTTTGGGCTTTAGGGGCCAAAATGTGAACTTCTGGGCCTTTGTGGCCAAATTGGGCATTTTTGAGCCTTTGGGGCCAAATTGAGAATTTTTGGGCCTTAGGGGCCAAATTATGAATTTTTGGGCCTCTGTGGTCAAAAATGTAATTTTCCAGGTCTCAAGGACCAAAATGTAATTTTTCAAGTCTCAGGGACCAAAATGTGATTTTCCAGCTTTTAAAATGGAATGTTTTTTTTTTTTTTGTGAAGTATGGGATGAATGCGTGAATGCGCACAACATCACAACATAATTCATTTTAATGGAATGATTCAGCATCATTGGGTGCATATAGCCCTAAAGGATAGGTTCTATAGGCTATGACACAAATAGAGAATAGGCTTATAAAGGGACCCTTGAACCTTGAGCATGGATAAACCTAACCACATGTGAAACAAGGAGTTTCGCGTGGGTCCGACAGTACGCATACTCATGAGTCACCCCCAAAAGGATTAGGGATGGTTTGCGGTAACAGGGAGGACGCTTTGGCTGTCCGTCGACATAATCAAGGAGACCTACCGATCAGCGCTACTTGCTATCAGACTCAAAAGTTTGAACAGAAGAGAAGAAATTCATTTGAAATTCATTTTTTATGCAATGGAGAAAAGGATTCTCAATCGTGCAAATAAATAAACAAATTTGAATGATTCAAAGTAAATGTCAATTAGGTCCAAATTCTTTTTATTAAGCATTCTTAAAGAAAGAATACTTAATCTTTGTTGGGATACCCTGCAAAATAAAGCATAGTAAAATAATACCCTAAAGAAGGGCAGGTTAGTTTACACAACAATTGTAGTCCACTCTATGCAAAATGATTACATAATTCCCCAGTGAAGTCGCCAAACTGTGAACCCCTCCCCAAAATATCATGCATAAAAATGCATATGACTAAGGGCAGAAATGCACGTGAATGTATGAGTCGCCACCTTGTTTAACTATTTTAGGGTAAACTAGGAAAAAACCCTAAGTTGACTCCAATTTTAATTAACCTAATTACTAGATTAATTATCCCAATGTTTAAGGCATAATCTACAAACCCGAGGTGGATCCCGAGACTATGTCATGTTGATGAACTAACCTAAACAATGAATGCTTTACAGGGTAAATGATGCAATTGGACCAATAAAAAAGTTTAAGTGATTTTGACTTGCCGCTCGGGGTTAAATCCCGAACGTGCCTACGTACTTCCATTTGAATGGAAGATCAAAGTCAACGTAGTTCGATAGGCCTTTTTAAAAGGGCTTTGAATGGGTATGCTTTATGCATGAGTGTGTGTATGCTTCGTGCATTTTGTTTAGGCATTTTGCCAAAGAATTGATTGATTTGATTTAGGCATTTGTTGCCAAAAATGTTGATTTAAGGCTTTTTGCCAAAAAAGATTGATTTAGGCAATTTATTGCCAAAAAATGTTGATTGGGCGATTGTCGCCAAAAGGAAGTGTTTGATTGGGCTTATTGTTGCCAAAAGGAAATGTTTGATTGGGCTTATTGTTGCCAAAAATGGATTAAGGCCTTTAGCCAAAGAGTTTTGTGATTTAGGCAATTTGTTTGCCAAAAGATTGGTTTATTTAAAGGCTTTTAGCTAAAAATGTGTAGATTTGAAGGCTTCTAGCCAAAAGTGTTGATTTAGGCAATTTATTTGCCAAAAGATGTTGATTTAGGCGATTGTTGCCAAAATTTGATTTATTTGAAGGCTTTAAAGCCAAAATATTGATTTAGAAAATTTATTGCTAAAAGTTGATGATTGGGCGATTGTCGCCAAAATTGATTGATTTAAGGCAATTTATTTACCAAAAATGATTATTTGAAGGCTTTTAGCCAAAATTTTGATTTAAGTGATTTGTCGCTAAAAAAGAAAATTAATCTCACTCATAGGCAATTTGTTTGCCAAAAGAGATCAATTGAATTGCAATGTAGGCAATTTATTGCCAAGAAAACGTGTTTAATTAAAGCTTTTTAGCCACAATTATTGATTAATTGGACTTAAGCCGGACTGTTCGAAATAAAGGCGATTATACCATAGCTATTAATTAGCTAGGTATTTTAAGCCAATATTGTCTGATTTAGGCTTTAATACCACGATTATTAATTAACCGGGCATTTAGCCTAAACTTATTTATTTGAGGCAGTTTATTTGCCTAATGATGACGTGAATGCATTTATGCAGTTGTAGAATTATTAGGAGTAGAAGAGAAACATGCATGAAGTGCTAAAATTAAATAGGCAGAGTTTAATTCATGTACCTGATTTAATCGACGGCCACTTCTTAGCTTCAGTTTGAAAACTCCAAATTAAGCTCCTCGTTAAGGGAATATTAATTAATTTAATTCAATTTAAGTGACCAAATAACAAAGCAAGAAAGCAATAAAGCTAAACTAAAATGCAGAAAAGCAGTAAAGAATCACAAGGAGCGGAGGGGAGAAGGAGCGTCCGTCAACACAGACTGAGTGAGTAAAATTGAGAGCTTCGGGGCCGATTTATAGGTAAAAAATCAGACTGTTCCGGCGGCCCGGGCCGCCGTCGGGGCCGGCGGCCTGAGCCACCGGGGCCGGCGGGTTTGCTAATTTTTCGTTCCGGAGGCTTTTTCGGGAGTTCCCGACCTCCAAAAAATATTCTGGGACCAGTTCCGTGATCCTCGCGACGTCCCGGACGTTTTAAGTACCATATTGGCATACTTTCAGTGAACTTCCAAAATGGCCCCCGGTCCGGCCGGACTTTTTGCAGTCCGAGAAAACAGGCTTTTCTGAGCCTCAAAATTTGAGTATTCACAAGTTCACCGATTTAGGAAGACCCTTGAGCATAGTGCTAAGATCATGCATCAAGAATGGAGTGCTGTCGAAGCTGCCAGTCGACCTGACTAAACCCGTGCGAGGGAGGTATATGGACCGAAACTGTGATTATCATCAGTGCAAGGGACATTCCACTGACGATTGTTTCAAGTTAAGGCACGATATTCAAGATTTGATTGACAGTGGGAAGATTGCCAAGCCTTCCGACAAGAGCAAGCCAAGTACCAAGAACAACCTGCTTCCCCAATATCAGTATAATTATCCATCCCGTAAGACTCAG